>NC_045957.1:43494337-43794337 GCF_010909765.2 Amblyraja radiata | reverse complement strand
CGCGGCGCCATTGGCCGCAGCCGATGTCGATCTCGCCCAACGCGGCCCCGCCCGCCCCGTGCGGCCGTGCTCGCGGCCTGGTGTTGCTCGTGCCCGCGCTCGGGGTTACTGCTGCTGCCAAGAGGTTTGGTTACTGCGGAGGCGCTGCTGGTCCGGGGCGCACAACAGCGGAGAGCAGCCCCGGCATGGTACGGTGCCGAGAGCAGCGGTGAACCTCTTGTCGGGCGAGCTTTTGCTTGTTCGTTCGGTCGGTTGTCTCACAGCCTTTAAGGGTGGGTGTTTCATTTAACACGGGGGGTGGGGGAGAGGGAGAGAACGAACACGAACAGAGTGTTTATGGCGGTAGTTGTGCACGGGTTTAGCTCTCTCCCTGAGTGCCGAGCAGTCTGGTTGACCCGGCTTAATCGCCTTTACTGGAGTGTTTACAGCAGCGCAGAAAGCTTTAAGTTCCAGCTGCAGCAGGCTGGATGTCCGCAGCGACTTGTTGAATTGTTGGGTGCAATTATGTGTTGTGTGATTGAGGTGCGAAATTTTAGTGAAAACAAGCAAGTTTCCAAACTATTTGGGCAAACAATCAGGAATATATGGAAGGTGGATAATGCTGGATAAACTCAGCGGGTGAGGCAGCGGGTGTGATGGACTTGGGCTGGATAAACTCTGGGTGAGGCAGCATCTATAGAGCGAAGGAAATCGGCGACGTTTCGGGTCGAGACCCTTCTTCAGGAATATATGGAATGCGTGTTAAAAAAAATAGTAGAGGGTTTTCAGGTTGTTTGATCGCTGTATTTGAATTTTTGTTTGGCTTGTTACCATTCTAAGTTAGGCAAGGTGTAGTGAAAGCAAGGCGTGAGTCTGCTCTAATTTGTCGATCTGTCTGGTGTTTAATCGCAAAGGGTTTAAGAAATAAATTCTGAAGTTTTCGGGTGCTAAAATCAAATGGGGGGTGATCGGGATTGTTGTAATTTGACCGATGCATAAGAATGTAGCGACTAAAGTAAAGATACATTTTTAGTTTATATACACTTATTGCTATAGTAATTAGTTTACATTAATGGGTTTACATTTCGTCACTCGTTTTTGCATTACGTGACCTGAGTGAACGCCCTATAAAATCATTTAGGGATTTATTTTATCTTTTACGCCTGTTGTTAAAGGAAATTTGACGTTGATTTGAGGATTTGTTTCAGAAAGGAACATCAGTTTGTTGTTGTAATTACATTGGTGTCTGTTTGAAATGGAATTACGTTTTCATTCTCTTGTGTCCGAATATCATAACTCATCTTGTGATCTTGGATATGGTGGTAGCGTTAACCTAAATTTATTCTGCCATTTATATTACGGACATCAAACAAAACTCATAAATTGATGTAATGTGTACTGTAAGTCAATAAATTAAAACAAAACATTTTAGAAATCTTTGAAATCCTGTCTAGATCACCTGTTGGTGTTTTTACCTGTTGATGTATCATCTGGGTTATGTAGCTATATAATACATTTCTTTTTTTCCCGTACAGAGATAGTTTATCTCGAAACTACTTTGGATTATCGTAGTTGAAGACATTGCGATCAGCAACCTTTGGAAATAACATCTTTCAGTGCAAACATCTGCATTTTCCTTTTACTTCGAGTCTGAGATGGGTAACGGACTTTCAGATCAAACTCCCATTTTATCAAACTTTCCATCTTTTCAATCTCTGCACATTGTTATTCTGGGTTTAGATTGTGCTGGAAAGACCACTGTTTTGTACAGATTGCAGTTCAATGAATTTGTCAATACTGTTCCAACAAAAGGATTTAATTCAGAAAAAATCAAAGTGACATTGGGTAACTCCAAACCAGTGAGCTTTCATTTTTGGGATGTAGGTGGACAGGAGAAACTGAGACCACTCTGGAAATCCTACACTCGCTGTACAGATGGCATCATCTTTGTGGTGGACTCTGTAGATATGGAAAGGATGGAAGAAGCCAAAACTGAACTGCATAAAATATCCAGGATCTCTGAGAACCAAGGAGTGCCTGTACTTTTGATTGCCAACAAACAGGATCTCAGGAACTGCCTCTCTCTCTCTGAAGTGGAGAAACTGTTAGCGTTGAATGAATTAAGTTCCTCAACTCCATGGCACCTACAACCAACCTGTGCTATTATAGGAGATGGGCTTAAGGAAGGACTGGAAAAACTTTATGAAATGATTGTCAAGAGGCGAAAGATGTTGAAACAACAGAAAAAGAAGAGATGATTCTACAAATGTTGAAGATACAAAAATGTTTTGTATTTTTAAAAGCTGAGATGTTTCTACACTGGTCATTATATCTGTAGCCTTTTAACAATGTTTAAGTTGAAAGTGAAAGGTTTTTGGAGAGCCAAGACTGGATTTTCTTAGTGGGATCACAGTTGAAAGTGGGTGTGATGAACTAAGTATGGAGACCATTTATACCAGCATAAGACTGTCAGCATAGTTTGCCTGACCAAATTACATTTAGATCTGTATTATTTGTTCTGTGTTAATTGGCCTTTCCAATGGTCAAACATGTTTGTGTGTATGTGGGCTATGTGTTTCCACTTTAGACATAAATGTCCAGGTACCTGCCACAGTACAAGGCTATTTTTTATAAGCCAACTGAACACTGAAAATATTTGTTTGTTGACCATATGGTTATTGTTATATGAGGAATATTCACAAAACTTGTTGGGAGGAAATGGCTGCTACAGATTGTTATTTTAAGTGTTTAACTGCTCTTTTTTGAAGTAAGAAATTTAAGGAACAGGTTACTAAATCTTGTTTTTGGAAGAATATTTAAAATGAGCTACTACTGGTATTAAAGAAAAGTCGAGCACAAAAGTGCTATACCTACATAATTTGTAGTGTAAGGGTTGCTTACAAGTGCATATCGCAATTGCGTGAACATTATACAATGTCATAACTGAAAGTCTTTGAGGAGGGAGGAGTTAAAATCTGCAATGATGTTTAACTGACCTTGAACTTTGAGTACAGAAGAGTTTTTTTTAATAATGACGCAGGAACATAGCATTCGGTAGACAAAAATGCTGGAGAAACTCAGCGGGTGAGGCAGCATCTATGGAGCGAAGGGATAGGTGCTGTCTCACCCGCTGAGTTTCTCCAGCATTTTTGTCCACCTTCGATTTTTCCAGCATTGCAATTCTTTCTTCAACAGGAACATACAATTAGTCTGTTCTTGTTACAGATATACAAGTTGCCATGAAGCCCTGATTTCTAAACAGTGTTGCATGGGGAGATTGGATTTTATGCCATTATACAAGCTGTGACATGAGATGTGGAATAAACAAAAAACTATGTAGGTCTGCACATGCTGACAACTGTAAAATTTGCGTAATGAAGCTGATTGGGTCAGCTTTGACATGAATTCTTTTGATGCCATCTTTCTACGGGTTTTGTTGGAGATTTAATTTGCTTCAATGATTGCAATATTTCCTACATATTAGTACTGATATAAAAAACAAAACTACCCCCACAGTTAAATGTGGCCAGCTGAGTCTTTAGTGAAGAGTTAGGAAAGGTCTGAATGTGCAGCTTTTTGGGGCTGAGAGGGACGATAACAACCAACCACACCTAGATTTTGTCCTTTAATATAGGTGAAAAGTTTGCACATATTAGGCAATTCCAGAATGAGGGACCGTGGGGAAGCAGGAAGTTTCCCAATTTGTTTGTAGCTATATTTTCCTTTGTAGCTTGCTGCTCTCCTTTGCAGAACTCTTTTCCAACATGGGAGTTATTGAATAACTTGTTGATTCTTTATGTAAGGATGCTAGGTGTATAATATTTGTGGACCATCTTTTATTGTATGACATTTTTCATATTTATAAAATTTACACTTAGAAATTATTACTGAAATTTGTATGAAAATAGAGTGGCACAGATTTTATAGAAACCATGCATGTTTAAAACGGTTCACTGTTGATTTTCTTTTTTGACAAAGAAGGTCAGGGATTATTCTGAACTAATGTTTTGAGCTTGCAGTGGAAGCTCTTCCTCTAAAGAAAACCAAGAAAATCTGCCAGGTGGCTACAATTAATAAATATATGCAAACCTATTATTTTTCATTTAGAACCTTGGTTAAAGAAGATTACCAAAATACAACTTTACATTTTCCTCTCTCTGTCACGGCCACAAAGGTTTAAATTCTATGAAAGTTTTTGATAAATATGTATTTGCTATTTCCAAGATTTTACCCACTCTAGATTTCAAAAGTTTGGGGTTAGGTGGTGTGGCTGTTCATGTGTATAAAAGCACAGGGCATTTTTTATCACTGAAGTGTTCACGCATTTGAAAGGAAATCTGGGTGACATATCGAATGCAGAGAATATCTGGCATGGTAAAGTCTATAAATAGTTTGCACAAAACATTTTGTTTATTAGCATCTCGTTTACTTCCAGTGTTTTCCAAATTCAAAAAGGCAGGTCAGTTTAGAATCATTATGTTCATCATTGCTAAACCTATCTGTTGCAAGCAAAATGTTTTGAAAAACTAATGAATTGATGTGGCAATGAATTCTTGAAGCTAAGATGTAATTGTTATTTAAAACAAACTGTCTGATTTCAATCTCCAAAGACCTTGCATTGAGATGGTAAAAGCTTTCTTTAATGATATGAGGCTGTTTGATATTTTACTGTACCAATTCTGTAAATATCTTGTTTGATGTGCAGTGGCTTTAAGAAATGCACTTTAGGTGTTCATTAAAGATCAACAGCTTTGTGTAACATTTGTTTTTATAACTGAAGGACTTTTAATGGATCTGTCTCTGGTTTATGTGTTCACCATCTGCATTTATGACACTTCCTGTCACTGGTTAGAAAAAAATCTTTATATTTATATAAAATGTTGGCTCTTAATAAATACACTGAATAAATCATACCACTGCCTTGGCCACAAGTAACACGCCTGATCAAATTAATGTTTTTCCTGGCAGCTTTGTTTATATTTTGGGTTGAAGCCTTTGGTTATTTATTCAATTTGGGATTTTTTTTTTCCAGTGTTCAGCAGTCAGTGATTTTTTGATATTTAAAAACAATTGAATTGTGCACTAATTCTGCAAACTACTTGGTGAAGTAAGTGCACATTTTGAAGTAGAGGTTCTTAATTAGTAAGGGTGTCAAAAGTTACAGGGGGAATGCAGGAGAATGGGGTTGAGAGGGAAAGATAGATCAGCCATGATTGAATGGTGGCGTGGACTTGATGGGTCGAATGGCCCAATTTTGCTCCCACAACTAATGAATTTATAGCTGTCCTGATATTGGAGTCTTAATGTGAGGAACTGCTACTACTTGGTGATAGATACCCGCTCATTCAATTTTAAGAGGGATGTGGATTTAATCAAACATGTGGCTTTAATCAAACATGCACAAATGTAGTGAGAACCTATTTTGTAAACTGCCAGATTACTGGTTACCACCGAAAATTATATTCCTTGTTAGTAGCCATGCCACAGGCTTTTCTTTTTCGAAATGATACCTTTTTGGTTGAATATTGGAGGCAGTTGACAAAATTTCTGTCAGATTAGATCCCTCACATGGAATGAACCTTGGCAAAGCCTTCATTTCCTATCTTAATTGGAAACCTTTTTAACATTCTGCCCCGTTTGCACCTGATCTTTTACTCTTCATCGTCATCTCACCACTGACTATCCCAACCCATGGAAAATTGATCAGTACTGTACCAATGTGTTTCAAAAACTTAATGCAGCATTTTATTGGTGAAAACATTGTCCCGAAGGAGCTTCAGGAATGATTATCTGTTTCTTTTTTTAATGGCTAAAAGTAAAATGGCTCAGTCTGATTTATGTTACAACTGTTTGGGGGTTTTCAAAAGTAGAAATGAGTACCTATGTTTTAAATTCCACTAAGAATAATAGTCTCATTTTTGTAATCATCCAATAAGATTAGAACTATCCAGTTCTGATGTTTGATATCAAAACATTTAACCCCTTCCACAGATGCTGTATAACTATCTGACTAGTTCAATAATTTGTAATTTTTTGCAAGATACTTAACATTGTCAGACAAAAGAGGATAACAAAGTACCTAAAAAGATGCAAGAAAAGACAATCAACAACTTTATAATAGATAAGTGCTGGGATGGGCTTGTGTTCCTCAAATCCACAAATTAACCATTGATACAATGGCAAGGTTTGTGACATATTTTGCAATCTGAACTCCAGTCCAATTGCTCTGAACATCGTTCAACCTATTTATATTGTGAGCAGTTTTGAGCCACTGCAGTTTTTTGCCCCATATCTGAGGAGGGATGTGCAAGTGTTGGTCACTGTCCAGATGAGGTATACGAGAATGACCCCGGAAATGATTTAGGTTAACATATGAGGAGCGTTAGATGGCTCTGGGCCTGTACTTGCTGGAGTATTTAGAAGGATGAGGGTGTACCTCATTGAAACTTACCAAAATGTGAAAGGCCTTGGATAGAGTGGATTGGGAGAGGATGTTTCTGCCTTTGGGGGTGTCTAGGACCAAAGGGCACAGCCTCAGAATATAGGATATAAGGGAATTTCTTTAGTCAAGAGGGTGATTAATTTGTGGAATTCATTGCTGCAGATGGCTGTGGAGGTCAAGTCATTGGGTATTTTTAAAGCAGAGTTTGACAGGTACTTAATTAACATGGGTATCAAAGGTTATGGAGAAAAGGCAGGAGTGGGAAAGATAGACCAACCATGAATGAATGGCGTAGTAGACTTGATGGGCCGAATGGCCTAATTCTGCTCATATGATTTATTAATTTATATCACAGCATACATTTTAGGTCATAAGTAATAATGTACCTGATTTGTCATGAGACATGCTGAGCTGCTGTCTGCCATTTAACTAAATTTTATTCTCCTAATCTACTTGTCCTATCTTGAATTCTTCAATTTTGTCTGGCACCTCCATCTTGATGGATTGAAAAATACAGCATGAAAACAGGCCCTTTGGCCTACCAAATCCACAACGGCAATTGATCACCTGTTCACATTAGTTCTGTGTTATCCCATTTTCGCATCCACTCCCTGCACATGGGGCAATTTACAGAGGCCAATTAACCTACTGCACAAGACTGCACTTTTTTGGGATGTGGGAGGAATGTGCTAGTGGCCAGAAGATCTAGGGGGACAGAGGAACTGAAGTAAATCCACATTAGGCCGGAAATGGTGTTGGGTAGACTGATGGAACTGAAGGCTGATAAATCCCCAGGGCCTGATGGTCTGCATCCAAGGGTACTTGAGGAAGTGGCTCTAGAAATTGTGAATGCATTGGTGATCATTTTCCAGTGTTCTATAGTTTCAGGATCAGTTCCTGTGGATTGGAGGGTATCTAATGTTACCCCTCTTTTTAAGTAAGGCGGAAGAGAGAAAACAGGGAATTATAGCCCAGTTAGCCTGACGTCAGTGGTGGGGAAGGTTCTGGTCGTCTATAAAAGATGAAATAGCGGTACATTTGGATAGCAGTAGCAGGATCGGTCCAAGTCAGCATGGATTTACGAAGGGGAAATCGTGCTTTACTAGTCTTCTGGAATTTCTTGAGGATGTAACTAGGAAAATGGAGAAGGGCGAGCCAGTGAATGTAGTGTACCCACATAGGAGTTTAGTGGGCAAAATTAGAGCACATGGTATTGGGGGTAGGGTACTGACATAGATAGATAATTGGTTGGCAGACAGGAAACAAAGAGTAGGAATTAACGGGTCCCATGCAGAATGGCAGGCAGTGATTAGTGATGTACCGCAAAGCTCGGTGCCGGGACTGCAGCTATTTACAATATACATTCATGATTTAGATGAAGGGATTAAAAGTAATATTAGCAAATTTGCAGATGACACAAAGCTGGGTGGCAGTGTGAACTGTGAGGAGGATGCAGGGTGACTTGAACAGGTTGGGTGAGTGGGTAGATGCATGGCAGATGCAGTTTCATGTGGATAAATGTGAAGTTATCCACTTTGGTAGCAAAAACAGGAAGGCAGATTATTATCTGAATGGTGTCAAGTTGGGAAAGGGGAAGTACAACAAGATCTGGGGGTCCTTGTTCATCAGTCACTGAAAGTAAGCATACAGGTGCAGAAGGCAGTGAAGAAAGTGAATGGCATGTTGATCTTCATAACATGAGGAGTTGAGTATAGGAGAAAGAGGTCCTGCAGTTGTACAGGGCCTTAGTGAGACCATACCTGGAGGATTGTGTGCAGTTTAGGTCTCCAAATGTGAGGAAGGACATTCTTGCTATTGAGGAAGTGCAGCGTAGGTTCACAAGGTTAATTCCTGGGATGGCAGGACTGTCATATACTAATAGAATGGAGTGGCTGGGCTTGTATACTCTGGAATTTAGGATGAGAGGAAATCTTATTGAAACATGTAAGATTACTATACTAAGTGGGACCCGTTGTGTCCCAGTCACATGGGAGGCCTGGTTCCCCAATGTAACCCATTCCCCAATGCAATATTCCACCACTCACATGTTTCCCCCAACACAACGGTGGGAGCGTTCTGTAGCCAGAGGACGATGGCTTCAGGCAGGGAGCGTCTTGAAGCCAGGGGAGAGGGACTGCTTCTGGCGATGGTGGGGGGAACACGGCCAGCCCCCGCCCGCGAACACAGCCAGCCCCCTCTCGCAAACACAGGCAAACCCCGCCCGTGAACACAGCCATCCCCTGCCCGCGAACACAGCCATACCCTGCCCGCGAACACAGCCAGACCCTGCCCACGAACACAGCCAGACCCACCCGCGGAACACAGCCCACACTCCGGTCCTTTGGCTTTATTCTTGGTGCCGATGATTGACAGCGGGTGCCGGAAGGGGTGTGGCGATGAACAGACCAATAACCTTTGTGATATTTCACCGATCAGAACAAACCTTTGTGCGCTTGGAGCAGAGGAGAACGGTGAGTAAGGTGGCGAAAAAAATCCTAGCGATATAGGGTACAGTTTTTGCGCAAATCTAAAAACAACGCAAACCGGAAGAGGACAAGGTGAGCATTTTAGTAATGGTTATATAGAATAGATATAGATAGAAGATAGACGATATAGATAGATAGATAGATAGATAGATAGATAGATAGATAGATAGATAGATAGATAGATAGATAGATAGATAGATAGATAGATAGATAGATAGATAGATAGATAGATAGATATAAGGAAGGATAGAGATAGATAGATAGATAGATAGATAGATAGATAGATAGATAGATAGATAGATAGATAGATAGATAGATAGATAGATAGATTGATAAGGGCTTGGACACGCAAAGGCAGGAAAAATGTTCTCGATGGTGGTAGCGCCGGAAGTGGTGGTGCTGCCCTAGCAGCTGCAGCTCGCCTGCAGTCCATTTGTTTTTTCGTCCCGTTGTCACAGTTTGTTTTAGTTTATTTTAGTTGTGTATGTGTGGGGGGGGAAGGGGGAAACTTTTTTTAGTCTCTTCCTTCAGGGGGATGTGACCTTTTTTTGTCGTATCCCCCGTCTCCATCTCCGTCTGCGCTGAGGCCTAATCGCGGAGCTTGCGACCTCCAACTGGGACCGACCTCGAGGCTCCAGAGGCAGAGCCAGCCAGGACTTACCAATGCGAGGCTGGCCGACTTCGGGGCTGTGGCAGCGACCCGACTTCGGAGGCTCGGCCGCGTGCCCAGTGGACGACAACGTCGAGAGCTCACAGGTCACAGTTTGGTGACCTGTTCTCTGGAGCTCCCACAACAATAGCTTCATCCGCTGGACTCGAGGGTGGCAGCTACGGCAGCTTCAACCGCCGCGGAGTTTCAACCGGCCCGTTCGCGGAGCTCGGATTCAGCCGCGGGACTTACTTACCTTCACCCGGCGGGGTCACAACATCGGAAGCATAGGTCGCCTCAACACAGAGGGAGAACAAGGAGGGAAGAGACAAGGACTTTAAGACTTTTGCCTTCCATCACAGTGAGGAGGGCCTGGTGGACTCACTGTGGTGGATGTTAAATATGTGTTTATTGTGTGTTTTGTTATTTTATTCTTTGTTATGACTGTAAGGCATGAAATTATGTTCAGAGTGAAAAGTCTGAATGACAATAAAGGATACTTGATACTTGACTTGATACTTATATAACCATATAACAATTACAGCATGGAAACAGGCCATCTCGACCCTTCTAGTCCGCGCCGAACACGTATTCTCCCCTAGTCCCATATACCTGCGCTCAGACCATAACCCTCCATTCCCTTCCCGTCCATATAACTATCCAATTTATTTTTAAATGATAAAAACGAACCTGCCTCCACCACCTTCACTTGAAGCTCATTCCACACAGCCACCACTCTCTGAATAAAGAAGTTCCCCCTCATGTTACCCCTAAACTTCAGTCCCTTAATTCTCAAGTCATGTCCCCTTGTTTGAAACTTCCCGACTCTCAGATGGAAAAGCTTATCCACGTCAACTCTGTCTATCCCTCTCATCATTTTAAAAACCTCTATCAAGTCCCCCCTTAACCTTCTGCGCTCCAAAGAATAAAGCCCTAACTTGTTCAACCTTTCTCTGTAACTTAGTTGCTGAAACCCAGGCAACATTCTAGTAAATCTCCTCTGTACTCTCTCCATTTTGTTGACATCCTTCCTATAATTAGGCGACCAAAATTGTACACCATACTCCAGAATTGGCCTCACCAATGCCTTGTACAATTTTAACATTACATCGCAACTTCTATACTCAATGCTCTGATTTATGAAGGCCAGCACACCAAAAGCTTTCTTTACCACCCTATCTACATGAGATTCCACTTTCAGGGAACTGTGCACAGTTATTCCCAGATCCCTCAGTTCACCTGCATTCTTCAATTCCCTACCATTTACCATGTACGTCCTATTTTGATTTGTCCTGCCAAGATGTAGCACCTCACACCTATCAGCATTAAACTCCATCTGCCATCTTTCAGCCCACTCTTCCAACTGGCATAAATCTCTCTGTAGACTTTGAAACTCTACTTCATTATCCACAACCCCACCTATCTTAGTATCATCTGCATACTTACTAATCCAATTTACCACACCATCATCCAGATCATTGATGTACATGACAAACAACAGTGGACCCAACACAGATCCCTGTGGCACCCCACTCGTCACTGGCCTCCAACCTGACAAACAACCATCCACCATTACTCTCTGGCATCTCCCATTCAGCCACTGTTGAATCCATCTTGCTACTCCACCATTAATACCCAACCATTGAATCTTCTTAACCAACCTTCCATGAGGAACCTTGTCAAAGGCCTTACTGAAGTCCATATATACAACATCCACTGCTTTACCCTCATCAATTTCCCGAGTAACATCTTCAAAAAATTCAAGAAGATTAGTCAAACATGACCTTCCAGGCACAAATCCATGTTGACTGTTCCTAATCAGACCCTGTTTATCCAGATGCTTATATATATTATCTCTAAGTATCCTTTCCATTAATTTGCCCACCACTGACGTCAAACTAACAGGTCTATAATTGCTAGGTTTACCCTTAGACCCCTATTTTAAACAATGGAACAACATGCGCAGTAAGCCAATCCCTCGGCACTATTCCCGTTTCTAATGACATTTGAAATATTTCTGTCATAGCCCCTGCTATTTCTACACTAACTTCCCTCAATGTCCTAGGGAATATCCTGTCCGGACCTGGAGACTTATCCACTTTTATATTTCTCAAAAGTGTCAGTACTTCCTCTTCTTTGAATCTCATAGTTTCCATAGCTACTCTACTTGTTTCCCTTGCCTCACATAATTCAATATCCTTCTCCTTGGTGAATACCGAAGAAAAGAAATTGTTCAATATCTCCCCCATCTCTTTTGGCTCTGCAGATAGCTGTCCACTCTGACTCTCTAATGGACCAATTTTATCCCTCGTTATCCTTTTGCTATTAATATAGCGGTAAAAACCCTTTGGATTTACTTTCACCTTACTTGCCAAAGCAACCTCATATCTTCTTTTAGCTTTTCTAATTTCTTTCTTAAGATTCTTTTTACATTCTTTATACTCCTCAAGCACCTCATTTACTCCATGCTGCCTATAATTATTGTAGATCTCCCTCTTTTTCCGAACCAAGTGTCCAATTTCCCTTGAAAACCATGGCTCTTTCCAATTTTTACTATTTCCTTTCAACCGAACAGGGACATAAAGATTCTGTACTCTTCACCTTTAAATGTACTCCATTTCTCTTCCACATCTTTCCCATAAAACAATGTCCCAATTTACTCCTTTTAAATCCTTTCGCATCTCCTCAAAGTTAGCCTTTCTCCAATCAAAAATCTCAACCCTAGGTCCAGTTCTGACCCTCTCCATAATTATATTGAAACTAATGGTATTGTGATCACTGGTCCCGAACTGTTCCCCAACGCATACCTCTGCCACCTGACCCGTCTCATTTCCTAACAGGAGGTCCAGCACCGCCCCTTCTCTAGTAGGTACTTCTATGTATTGCTGCAAAAAACTATCCTGCACACATTTTACAAACTCCAACCCATCCAGCCCATTTACAGAATGTGTTTCCCAGTCTATGTGTGGAAAATTGAAATCTCCCACAATCACTACCTTGTGCTTACTACTAATATCTGCAATCTCCTTACATATTTGCTCTTCCAATTCTCGCTCCCCATTTGGCGGTCTATAATACACCCCTATAAGTGTTGCTACCCCTTTCCCATTTCTCAGTTCCACCCAAATAACCTCCCTAGACGAGCCCTCTAATCTATCCTGCCAAAGCACTGCTGTAATATCTTCCCTGATAAGCAATGCAACACCTTCACCTCTTGCCCCTCCAATTCTATCACACCTGAAGCAACGAAATCCTGGAATATTTAGTTTCCAATCACAGCCCTCCTGCAACCATGTTTCACTGATCGCCACAACATCATACTTCCAGGTGTCAATCCAGGCTCTAAGTTCATCCACCTTTCTTACAATGCTCCTAGCATTAAAATATACACATTTAAGAAACCCACCCTCTCTTATTCTCCGTTTATTGTCTTTTTCTTCTCTCTCCCCTACATTTTGGGTCAGAGTGCTACCATTCTCTTCCCCCTGCCTCACACACTGACTGCTAGCTTTCCCAATTTGAGTCCCTCCCCCCAACCATACTAGTTTAAAGTCTCCCCATTAGCCTTTGCAAATCTCCCCGCCAGGATATTGGTCCCCCTCGAGTTCAAGTGCAACCCGTCTTTTCTGTACAGGTCGCACCCTCCCCAAAAGAGGTCCCAATGATCCAGAAACTTGAATCCATACCCACTGCACCAGTCCCTCATCCACTCATTTATCCTCCACCTCGCTCCATTCCTTGATGTTGGGGAAGTCTAGAACCAGGTGCCACAGTTTAAGAATAATGGGTAAGCCATTTAGAACGGAGATGAGGAAAATCTTTTTCACACAGAGAGTTGTGAATCTGTGGAACTCTGCCTCAGAAGGCAGTGGAGGCCAATTCTCTGGATGCTTCAAGAGAGAGTTAGATAGAGCTCTTAAAGATAGCGGAGTCAAGGGATATGGGGAGAAGACAGGAACAGGGTACTGATTGTCGATGATCAGCCATGATCACAGTGAATGGTGGTGCTGGCTCAAGAGGCCGAATGGCCTACTCCTGCACCTATTGTCTATTGTCTATTGAACCAGAGCACCTGGAGAAACCTATGCAATTACAGGGAGAATCTACCAATTCCACATGGACAGCACCCAAGATTCTGGCACTGTGAAGCAGCAATGATACCAGTTGTGCCTCAGTGCTGCCTCTTCCTTCTCTGTAAATTGAAGTCTCTTGAATCACAATCTCTCTCTTGCTCTCTTCCTCCATTCCCCTGCTCATCCACCACCAATATTTATAAGCAAGATGTCCAATGCTGTTAACCAATCTTTGATAAAAATGATCTTGATGTAGAACTTCAATTCTGTCAAAAATCCAGCATGTTGCTGCTATTCTAAATGAAGTCTGACAATCACTACACTCACCTGTTGATAGTCAAGTTCTCCAGGTTATCAAGATTAATCATTTTTGTGTAGGAAGGAACTGCAGATGCTGGTTTACACTGAGGGGAAGGTGACAATGAGGCATCAGTAAAATTTAATCCGAAGGACAAAAAACTAGTCGCAGAACTACGATGCGTGAGGGATGGAGAGAGAAGGAAAGCAATGGCTATTTGAAGTTTAGAGGTCAATATTCACACCACTGCGTTGTAAGCTTCCCAAGCAAAATTTGTAGTGCTGTTCCTCTAATTTGTATTAGTCCTCACTCTGACAGTGGAGGAGGCCCAGGACAGAAAGGTGAGTCTGGGAATGGCAGGGGGGGTTAAAGTGTTTAGCAACTGAGAGATCACATAGGTCTAGGCAGACTGAGCAGACGTGTTCAGCGAAATGATTGCCAAGCCTACACTTGGTCTTGCCGGTGATCATTTTTGTTTCAAACAGCTGTTTCTCTTTAGGGCTTGACCAATGCATTGAATACAAGATCATGATTTTCAAATCTTCCATAGTTTCACCCACTTTATTCAATAAATCTCATCTTCCCATCCATTGAAATTAGAGTTTGGGAACTAGGAGTTTCCTCCTTGAAGCACAGGAGGCTGAGGTGTGATCTTATAGAAGTGTATAAAATCTTGAATACAATCAGGGTGACTGCACAGAGTCCCAGGGTAGTGTAAGGGTCATGAATTAGAGGGCAGATGTTTAAAGTGAGTGGGAATTATTTAATAGAACCTGAGAGGCGTCTTTTTAACACAGCAGGTGGTGGTTATATGGAATGAGTTGCCAGAGGAAGTATTCAAGAAGGAACTGCAGATGCTGGAAAATCGAAGGTACACAAAAATGCTGGAGAAACTCAGCGGGTGCAGCAGCATCTATGGAGCGAAGGAAATAGGTGACGTTTCGGGCCGAAACCCTTCTTCAGACTGATAGGGGGTGGGGGGGGAGAAGGAATGAAAAAGGGGAGGAGGAGGAGCCCGAGGGCGGGGGGGATGGGAGGAGACAGCTCGAGGGTTAAGGAAGGGGAGGAGACAGCAAGGGCTAGCAAAATTGGGAGAATTCAATGTTCATGCCCGCCAGCCGCAGGCTACCCAGGCGGAATATGAGGTGCTGTTCCTCCAATTTCCGGTGTTGCTCACTCTGGCAATGGAGGAGACCCAGGACAGAGAGGTCGGATTGGGAATGGGACGGGGAGTTGAAGTGCAGAGCCACCGGGAGTTCAGGTGGGTTATTGCGGACTGAGCGGAGGTGTTCGGCGAAACGATCGCCCAACCTCCGCATAGTCTCACCGATGTAAATCAGCTGGCATCTAGAGCAGCGGATGCAGTAGATGAGGTTGGAGGAGATACAGGTGAACCTTTGTCACTGAGGCCACGCGCCAACTCTCGGACACCTCCTCCTACTTACCCCTGGACCATGACCCCACTGACGAGCACCAGGCCACCATATCTAGCACCATCACCGACTTCATCAACTCCCACGCCCTGCCCGACCAAGCTTCCAACCTCATCGTTCCCCAGCCCCACACGGCCCCGGTTTTACCTTCTCCCCAAAATCCACAAACCCGGCTCTCCCGGCAGACTCATTGTCTCTGCTTGTTCGTGCCCCACCGAACTCATCTCCACATACCTTGACTCCATCCTATCCCCCTTGGTCAAATCCCTTCCTACCTATGTTCAAGACACCTCAGACACTCTCCGCCGCCTCCGCGCATTCCACTCTCTAGGCCCTCACCCCCTCATCTTCACCATGGACGTCCAGTCACTCTACACCTCCAACCCCCACCAGGATGGCCTCAAAGCCCTCCGGTTCTTCCTCGACCAGAGGAGCAACCTATACCCAGCCACTGACACTCTCCTCCGCCTAGCGGAGTTGGTACTCACCCTCAACAACTTTACGTTTGACTCCTCCCATTTCCTCCAAACACAAGGCGTAGCTATGGGCACACGCATGGGCCCCAGCTACGCCTGCCTCTTTGTCGGGTACATCGAACAATCCTTGTTCAATACGTACCAGGGCCCCATCCCTGACCTCTACCTCCGTTACATTGACGACTGCTTTGGGGCCACCTCCTGCACCCACACACAACTGACTGACTTCATCCACTTCACCACCAACTTCCATCCAGCACTCAAATACACCTGGACCATTTCCGACACTTCCCTACCATTCCTTGACCTCATCATCTCCATCGCAGGGGATAGACTTCTGACCGACATACACTACAAACCCACTGACTCACATGACTATCTGGACTACACGTCTTCCCACCCTGCCCCCTGTAAGGACTCCATCCCCTACTCCCAATTCCTCCGTCTACGCCGCATCTGCTCCCAGGATGAGACGTTCCACACCAGGGCATCGGAAATGTCCTAGCTCTTCAGGGAACGGGGATTCCCCTCCTCCACCATAGATGAGGCTCGCACCAGGGTCTCGTCCATACCCCGCAACATTGCTCTCTCTCCCCATCCCCGCACTCGCAACAAGGGCAGAGTCCCCCTAGTCCTCACCTTTCACCCCACCAGCCGGCAAATACAACAAATCATCCTCCGCCATTTTCGCCACCTTCAACGTGACCCCACCACTCTCCACATCTTCCCATCTCCCCCCATGTCTGCCTTCCGCAAAGACCGCTCCCTCCGCAACTCCCTTGTCAATTCTTCCCTTCCCTTCCATACCACCCCCTCCCCGGGCACTTTCCGTTGCAACCGCAAGAAATGCAACACCTGTCCCTTTACCTCCCCCCTCGACTCCATTCAAGGACCCAAGCAGTCGTTCCAGGTGCGACAAAGGTTCACCTGTATCTCCTCCAACCTCATCTACTGCATCCGCTGCTCTAGATGTCAGCTGATTTACATCGGTGAGACTAAGCGGAGGTTGGGCGATCGTTACGCCAAACACCTCCGCTCAGTCCGCAATAACCTACCTGAACTCCCGGTGGCTCAGCACTTCAACTCCCCCTCCCATTCCCAATCCGACCTCTCTGTCCTGGGTCTCCTCCATTGCCAGAGTGAGCAACACCGGAAATTGGAGGAACAGCACCTCATATTCCGCCTGGGTAGCCTGCGGCCGGCGGGCATGAACATTGAATTCTCCCAATTTTGCTAGCCCTTGCTGTCTCCTCCCCTTCCTTAACCCTCGAGCTGTCTCCTCCCATCCGCCCGCCCTCGGGCTCCTCCTCCTCCCCTTTTTCATTCCATCTCCCCCCCCACCCCCTATCAGTCTGAAGAAAGGTTTCGGCCCGAAACGTCACCTATTTCCTTCGCTCCATAGATGCTGCTGCACCCACTGAGTTTCTCCAGCATTTTTGTGTACCTGCCAGAAGAAGTAGTTAGGCAGGTACAAAAAGCTCATTTAAAGGACATTGGACAGGTACATAAATAGCAAAGGCTTAGAGGAATATGTGCCAATCGTAGGCAAATGGGACTAGCTTAGATGTGGTATCTTGATTGGTATAGATGAGATGAGCCGCAGAGCCTGTTTTGGATTTGTATGACTACCATCTACAAGCTGGGCTGTGGTAAATTTGAAATGACTCAGAGTTCATGTGATAACAATTGCTCTGCAGGGGTGAATCCTGTGCTGAAGGTGTTGCACTATTTTTGAATAAGAAATTAGATAAACAATGATTTAAGTTAAATGCAAACAGCCTTGGAAAACATCATTTCAAATTATTCTATGAGAATGGATACAGACCTTCCTGTTGCATTGCTGAAAGCTGGATAGTAATAGGTTGGTGTGGGAATGTATAATTGAGGAGAAGATTAGTGTCACTGCTTTTCTGACTCTGAAATGGTCAAGGTGGAACAGCATCTCATATTTCGCTTGAGCAGCTTAGACGCTGTGGTATGATTATTGATTTCTCTAACTTCAAGTATCTCTTGCATTGCCTCTCTCCTTCCCTCCCCCACCCAACTCGTACTAGCTTCAAAGTTGAGTCGGATTGTCTGTCCTCGTTTTCACCTAGCACACAGCTAACAATGGCAGGTTTCCTTTATCATTGTTACTTTTTTGCATATCATTCTTCATTTGTTCTATATCTCTCTAAATCACCTTCTATATCTCTTGTTTCCATTTCCCCAGACTCGGTCAGAAGAAGGATCTCAACCCGAAACGTCGCCTATTCCTTTTCTCCAGAGATGCTATCTGACCCGCTGAGTTACTCCAGCTTTTTGTGTCTATCTTTGGTTTAAACCAGCATCTGAAGTTCCTTCTGACACTCCTATATATCCACTATGTTGTGAGATAGTCTTTGGTCTTGTTTTGGTCTTTGGCAGACTGTACACATTAACCTTTCAACTTTGTTGGTACCTGGCCCGTATATAAAGCTTCCAGCAATAGCTCTAGTTTCTAATACCAGTATATCCTGAGAGTTGTTCATATAAGATTCACTTGTGGAGACATAGAACACTCCGATCTGCATGTACATGTTTATCTCAATTGGTCCAAGTTTTGAGTATAGAATCACTTCAGAAATGTATGTGCATATTTTTCTTTGTTGTCTCCACGATTTCCGTAGCTGTGACTGGAAAGTCATCGTCCCCGTACTGGTAATACAAAGATTGAATTCTCACTGCCTATGTCAGAAACAGAACAGTGGTCCAATGCTCATTCTTTTTGTCATAGTGGGAAATAGGATCATACATCTCTGCATTCTTGCTGCTGCTGTAAATGTAATTGCTGATTTTGGACCTAAAAAGGTTAGTGATCTGTGACTTAAGGGAAGGGTATGGAAGAAAATGGAAACTGCTACACTTTGTCGTTTTGCACACAATCCCATTCACATCAATTTAAAGCGCAAGGCACAAATATTATCGACTTTTCCTGGTCACCTACAGTGTGGTAAATAACAAATCCATACTTCTGATGTTTTATGCATGCACTTCAATGTTCTTGTTCAATGATAATCCAATAATGATTTACTAGTTAAACTTTCTTAACATAAATTGTTTGCTGTTCTTCCACATACCATCTACATGTTTTGTTTTGTTTAATGTAGCAGAAGGTCTAGTAGTGTTAGGACTGGTGCTAATTTAGTAAAGAGTCTCCAGTATCAAACTATACCCAAAAAAGGTCACTTTTTTTTTGTCCTGGGCAGATTATGAACAATACCAACAACAACAATCAGTTTTATTCGTCACTTGCACATAAAGTGCAAGTGAAATGAATTTGCCAGCAGCGGTACCATGAAAAAGAACACACAAAAACACAATAAAATGTTAACACAAACATCCACCACAGCATTCATCACTGTGGTGGAAGGCACAACGTTTGGCCAGTCCTCCTCCATTTTATGCACTTGTGCACTTTTAATTATAGATAAAAACCTTTTGGTTGGACATATTGCAATTACATTTGCATTGAGGTGATGTGAGGGTCATTCTGCTTGATTACACAATGGTCTCATTGAAGCAGCACAGGCAGATGATCAGACTGGCCAAAAATAGTGTGAAGCTTAGAGCCATAGACACAAAAAGCTGGAGTAACTCAGTGGGACAGGCAGCATCTCTGGAGAGAAGGAATGGGTGACATTTTGGGTCGAGACCCTTCTTCAGACTGATGTCTGTCAGAAAAAGGGTCTCGACCCGAAACGTTACCAATTCCTTCTTCCCAGAGATGCTGCCTGTCCTGCTGAGTTACTCCAAGTTTTTGTGTCCATCTGCAGTTCCTTCCTACACGTTAGAGCCATAGATGTACTTGATAGTGGTGGTGCACTGGTCTAAAATGTTAATGTCCTTCGTGGGGCAAGAGACCTACTGATGATATTTGGGGAGCACGTTCATGATTGTTTGATGAAAATCTCTGGCAATGATGAATAGGGCAATTCTGGTTGCTACACCATAAGGATGTTGAGACTCTGGAGAGAGAGAGCAGAAGAGGATCAATAGGATGTTGCCTAATGCCCCTGTCCCACTTAGGAAACCTGAACAGAAACCTCTGGAGACTTTGCGCCCCACCCAAGGTTTCCGTGCGATTCCCGGAGGTTTTTGCCAGTCTCCCTACCTGCTTCCATTACCTGCAACCTCCGGGAACCTCCGGGAACCGCACTGAAACCTTGGGTGGGGCGCAAAGTTTCCAGAGGTTTCCGTTCAGGTGTCCTAAGTGGGACAGAGGCATTACTATATGAAAGAGTTTGGCTTTTTCCTGAGTGCCAGATGCTGATGGGTGACCTAATCGAAATATATAAAATCATGAGAGGCATAGATAGGTTAGATAGCCATTACTTTCCCAAGGGTAGAAATGCCAAATACATAAGGCATAGGATTAAAGAGAGAGAGGCAAAGTTTAAAGTAGAGGAGTGAGGCAAGTTGATTTTTTTGTGTGGTTGGCATCTGGAATGCACTGTTGGGGAAGATGGTGAAAGCAAATACACAGCAATGTTTAACAGGTATTTAGATGGACACATGAGCAGGCAGGGAATAGAGGGATATCGATGGGATTACCCTGGCACACAGGAGGTGCCAGGGTCCCAATTGGGAACAATTTTGGTGAGCCCCAGGTTCCCAGCCAAGGTCTGTAGAATCATAGAAATACAAATAAAGTCTATTATAGACTACATATCTCTACATATCTCTATGGTAGAATGGAAAGTAATCAAAATGTGCACTTAAAAAGTACCTGCGAGTTAATGGACCAAACAGATCTAAGCTACATTTTAATATAAAAATTGCACACATGTACCTGCAAGTAACAAACAAAATGTGTAGATCACCTTTGAAAAGTACATAGTTACAATACCACTTTAGTGACTGAAATGAAAAAAATAATAATTAACTAGATCCTGGAAACCAATAACTATTGGCGAAAAACCAGCCCAGGCATTCAATTTTGGGCTTCAGCCCCATCCTACCCTTTGGGCTTCTACCCATCCTAACTTAGTTGTGTGTGTGTGTGTGTTAGTTGTCTGGATGGAGAGAGGAATCACCCCGACTGAATGCCTCGCCAGCGGGCACGACCTCCCATGGCCAACCTGGAAGACCCTCAATAGATTACGAGTGGAGCAGGGGAGGTGCAAAGCACTTATGAAAGCATGGAACTACCAGGCAGAAGACACATGCAGCTGTGGAGCAGTACAGACAATGTCCCACCTACTGGAGTGTGACGACGCCCCCCAGTGCAGCCCCCAGGACCTGGCTGAACCGACCCGACCAGCTGTGACCTGCGCCAGATACTGGCAGAACGACATCTGAGATTGCAACGGACTCGAAGAAGAAGTTGTCTGTGCGTGGTGTGTGTGTGTTAGTTGTCTGTGCGTTATTTGTGTGTGTGTGGCAGTGATGGAAATGGGGGGGGGGGGGGGGTTACACAGGGGACGGCGTTCCCCTAGGTTTCAGTTTCCATCCTGTGCATGAATTCGCAGCTTTATCCTGCGCTACTTAATCCAAGGGCGAGCGGACAGACGGACAAAGCAACGTTGATAGAGCGGAATAGATGACATTACGGGTCGAAACCCTTCTTCAGACTGAGTCAGGGCAAAGAGGAAAAAGAGATATAAATGGTACTAAGGACAAATGAATGGAAAATATGCCTATATCTCCCATTTCCCTTGACTGTCAGTCTGAAGAAGGGTCGAAACCCTTCTTCAGACCCAGCCCGAAACATTGGCTATTTCCTTTGCTCCGTAGATGCTGCCTCACCCGCTGAGTTTCTCCAGCATTTTTGTCTATCGCAAAATTTCAATGATTCCGGGAATGCCGAGAGAGCTAGAGAGAGACGAGATGGGGAGTGGGAGAGAGAGAGGGCACGAGAGAGAGAGAGAGAGAGAGGGAGGGACAGAGCGAAAGACAGAGAGACACAACGTGGGTCGGTAGGTAAATTGAATGACTAACCTGCTGCACACCAAGAAGCTCACCAAGTAGAAGCCCTCAATCATGATGGTGAGTTTTAAGAAATTCTCAATGTGTCATCAATGCATCGATCTACATTCCTCAGTAAATGTAATTGTATTTTGAACAGGTATTAATGACGCCGCGTGAATTGTATTCAAAGGAACACAGCGTCATTAATACTTGTTCAAAACACAATTACATTTACTGTGGAATGTGAATCGATGCATTGATGAAACATTGTATAACTACTTGTTAACTACTAGCTGTTAACGAGTAACACAGTAGCAGTTAACAAATTGTTTGTGTCTGATGGCTGTGCAGCGGTTGTTATCTATGTTCGTTTTGTATAAAAATCCGTATGGCAAATGTTTTTTTTAAATCTTTATTTAACAAAGCGAATTTGTATTTCCGTACGAATTACGGAAAATTAACCCGGGGCCCCCCTTAGGCGCCGTGCCCAATTGGGAGAAATCGGTCCAATCGGCTTAAGGCCAGCCCTGCTGGCACAGACATAGTGGACAAAATAACCTGTTACTATGCTGTAGTTTTCTGTGTTTTAAGAGAGTGCTGGAAATACCTAGCTGGTCAGACAGTTAATCTAGAGATTGAAAAAACCTGGATGAATCGCAGATATTAGTGGAAACATTCCTAATCTCTCCTAGATTTCATAAATGAGTTAGTTCTTAAAACGTTAACTCTGCTTTTTTTGTTTACAAAAGATGCCTAATTTACGGAGTGTTTCTAGATGTTCTGCCTTAACTCCTTGTGTAGTATGTTGTTTAGTATAGTTATGATGATTAGCGATCCTAATTGTTGGCCTGAACTGCTACACTCAAGGCTTCTCTGTAATATGTTCAATCCTTTGTTCTCATTCTCCTCTTGCCAGCATTTCTATATTTCTCTCAGGCACTACCGACTGCTGCTGCCTTTTAATTGCCACAGCTTTCCTTAGGGCGTGTTTAGCGGCACCCTGTCTTAACGAGCACTTTGACCCAGCAGCTTTCTCTTCTCCATTTGCAAAGTTTTTAAGTCCTGCATTCAATGTCGTTAACCTTCAGAGTTTATGTGGCTGTTTTCTACAAAGTATGACATTTCTCTCTTCAACCCAGTACATACTGGTTGTTCTGAACATCCTTACTGTCACTTTTATAAATTGTGAGTGGTTTGTGAGTCATGAATGTAGAGCTGGGGAGTAATGTATTAAATAATTGCTTGTGGGAACCAGGTGCTTCAGAACACATGCTGACTCGCATGGAAGGCTGGCAACAACTAGCTGTCACATGCACTATTATGTACAAGGCCCATGAGATTAATTTGCCGTCAAACTAGTTTAAATCGTAGGTACACAAAAATGCTGGAGAAACTCAGCGGGTGCAGCAGCATCTATGGAGCGAAGGAAATAGGCGACGTTTCGGGCCGAAACCCTTCTTCAGACTGATGAGGGGTGGGGGGGAGAAGGAAGGAAAAAGGGAGGAGGAGGAGCCCGAGGGCGGGGGGATGGGAGGAGACAGCTCGAGGGTTAAGGAAGGGGAGGAGACAGCAAGGGCTAGCAAAACTGGGAGAATTCAACGTTCATGCCATCCGGACGCAAGCAACCCAGGCGGAATATGAGGTGCTGTTCCTCCAATTTCCGGTGTTGCTCACTCTGGCAATGGAGGAGACCCAGGACAGAGAGGTCGGATTGGGAATGGGAGGGGGAGTTGAAGTGCTGAGCCACCGGGAGTTCAGGTAGGTTATTGCGGACTGAGCGGAGGTGTTCGGCGAAACGATCACCCAACATCCGCTTACTCTCCCCGATGTAAATCAGCTGACATCTAGAGCAGCGGATGCAGTAGATGAGGTTGGAGGAGATACAGGTGAACCTTTGTCGCACCTGGAACGACTGCTTGGGTCCTTGAATGGAGTCGAGGGGTGAGGTGAAGGGACAGGTGTTGCATTTCTTGCAGTCGTTCCAGGTGCGACAAAGGTTCACCTGTATCTCCTCCAACCTCATCTACTGCATCCGCTGCTCTAGATGTCAGCTGATTTACATCGGCGAGACTAAGCGGAGGTTGGGCGATCATTTCGCCAAACACCTCCGCTCAGTTTTTCCCCAGTTCAAGGTACTTACATTGTTGAGATGATCCTCGCCTAGATCCGAATGTAATAAACACGCTTCAAGGATACTAAACATAAATGCTTTGTTTTAATTGTCCACCATTCCTTTACATCCCTGCAACATGTGTCCCCTAACTTTTCTGACTCATAGTAACATGTGATACATTTAAATATGATGACAGTTACCATTACATCTCTCCCTTATCAAACAAAGAGGATATCTGCATCATCACATTGTAAACTGAACATACCAACACCATTTAGGATGTGGCATTTGTTGCATTGATAATGCATTATTTCCACAGGTCAATACATCTCATAGTCCTCGTATCTCTTGGGTGGTCTTCTCTGACGTTTTGGCCTGGCCAATGCCTCTGTTTGCACTGGTACTGGATTCTGATCTGTCATGTCCTGTTCCGCCAGTTCATCATCTTGATTCTGCTTTTGGCGTAGTTTCCTCCTCAGACTCGTGCATTCTTGACTCCTCAATTGGGTAGTCTTGAGTCTGATCCCCCACAATCTCAACTTCAGTTTGTAGTGTCCCTGGATTACTGTCTTATTCGACTCCTTCTGGTAATTGGATCATCAACTCATTTCCTTATCTGGATACCACTGTGTATAGTTGTGGAAAGAAGTGTGTGTCCATTTTGCTTGGACTTTCTCTCCTCACTAGCACCTCATCTCATAGCATCACGTCTGATGGTTTGGCACCTTGCCTCCTGTCTGCATAGAGCTTTGATGCCCCTTGCTTTTCTGAATCATAATCTCTCACTTCTTGATAATTTACCATTTCAGTAACCCATGGTATCTTGGTCTGGATTTTCCTTCCAAGCAACAATTCTGCTGGACTCTTCATTGTTGTGCTGTGTGGTGTAGCTCTATACGCTGCTACATATGATAATATTTGCCTTCTGCTTGGGCAATTCTCATCCTCTTCTCTAGAGATCGGATCTAATGTTCCACTTCTCCATTAGCTTCCACTTATCCATCTCTCTGCTCTCTGCTTAGCAAATCATCAGTGTGCATGTTGACTTCTTTTGGGTGGAGGAATTGAGAATAAGGCCATTAACTACATATGCACAAATCTAATTGTGAAACAGAAAAGCTGCCTTTTTTAGCTGGTTTAGCATCAGAATTTTGTAGTCTTTTTTCTATTGTAGACTTATTGCACTAGAAGATGATGACAAAGGGTCCTCGTGTCTGACAGGGTTAGATTTTGAGGTATTGACAATGTAAACAGTAGTACAGTGGTGATGCTGTGGAGCATGCTGAGCCTTTCCTACATTTTCTGCTTTTCTTTCAGGCTTACAGCTTTTGTAGTTTAGTGGATGTTTTTTTTTGATTTGCCAGTCTAACAGTTATGTGATTCAAAACCTACTTGAAATGACTAGCAAACATTGTGCAATAATAAATGGACCATTTGGCATTGGTCAAGGCACTGGATTCGGTCCAGAATTCACACATGTCAATGACATCCCCATCACAGTCATCAGTTATTCCTGCAATGTCCTGCAAACTGGTGTCTAGGGCAGGCACAGTGGGCAAGTGAGTAGAGCTGCTATCTCACCAGCAGTGATCTAGGTTCAGTCCCAACCTCCAATTCTATCCCTGTGGAGTTTGAATGTTTTCTCTGTTATCGGCTGGGCTTTGTCCCAGTTCTCTGGTTTCCTCGCTCAACCCAAAGGCATTCAGGTCGGTAGGTTAATTAGCTGCCATACATTATTCTTAGTGGTAGGTGAATGGTCAAATCTGGAGGATGATGATGGAATGTGTGGAGAATAAAATGGGCTTGGTATTGGATTTGTGCAAGTAGAGGTTTTGATGGTTGGCCTGAATAACACCACCTATCATGCAAAATGATAAAGATTCTAAGCTCTTCTTGAATGGCTAGCTTTGCCGTTAGAGGTGTCATGGAACAACAGCAGCATCCAAAATCTACACCACATCAATCTGTTACCTGTTACCCTTTGCTTTACTAATACCTCATTCACAACCATAAACTTTGATTCCTTCTACTATTGGTACTCAGTGGCTGCAACATGCATTATCTACAAAATGTATTGCAGATACTGGCATAAGCCTTTCTGACAGATGTTCCAAATCCATGACCTCTACCAGCGAGAAGACAAGGGCACACCATCACCTGTGGGTTGACCTCTGTTGTGCGTCATGTTGACTTGAAAATTATTCCCAGTCCTCCCCCATCACTGTCTAAATCTGTGAAATATCAATCTTGTGGAATTACTTTTGCCAATAGGACTGACAGAACAGCAATCTTGCTCTCAACGTTAGCAAGGCCGAGGAGCTGATTATTGACGTTAGGAGGGGAACAGTGGAGATCCATGAAGGGAGTGAACAGCTCAAGTTCGTGAGCATAATTATCTCTGAAGATCTGCCCTATACCCAGCTCGTCGATGCAATCACAAAAAAAGCTCACAAAGAAATCAACACCTCTACTTCCTTAGAAGATTGAGGAGATTTGATATGTTAACCTGCAGCTATTAAGATTTGTGTTGTTCCATTGACAGTACATAAGACAATTAAACTCTTTTGCAGTGCTACAAGAAGGTGAGGGGAATTATAAAAAGGTATTAAGTGACTAAATGTGCCAGTGAAATTAAGATTTTTTAAAAATAAATGAAAATTAAGATCCGGGTGTGTTTCTGCTATAATTTGTAGATAGTGACCTCACCCCTACCAGCATTATCTTTTTACCTTCACCTGATTTACAGCAGAACAACCTGCTCACATAGTATTCATCGTGTCTTGCATAACAGTAATGATCATGTAGGTGAAGCTTAAAGGTTTTCAACAAATGAAAAGTGGAAGCAAAAAAGAATGATAATGGTAGACTGGTTTGAGACAATTTGACTTGGCCTATATAACTTTTTTCATGTTTGTAAATTTGACCTTACTTCATGGTAGCTTATTTGTTATTTTCAGTTGTGAAACCATTCTTTCTATAGGTTGCCAAGAGTTCTGTGTGTTTCCAGGGCTTTTATATAAATCTTTAATGGTTTCATTGTTCTTTGATATGCAAATAAGTCCTGTGCTGCTCTTTTAGCTTAACCTTTTGTACGCTTCTACGAAGTTGCATGGTTTCTTTTGTACTTTGGAACTGAGGTTTGTTTTCTCTGACAGATTGTGACGCCGGTTACCTTTAACTCAAGCCAAAAAACTCTGGCTGTTTTTCCATAGCACACTTCACACTGTTGTCTGGGGGTGAGGAAAATAATCCATAGACAAATGAGTAGGAAGGAACTGCAGTTGCTTGTTTACACAGAAGATAGACACAAACTGCTGGAGTAACTCAGCGGGATAGGCAGCATCTCTGGAGAGAAGAAATGGGTGACATTACGCATCTTGACTGATCTGAAGAAGGATCTCGATCCAAAATGTCACCCATTCATTCTCCCCATAGATGCAGCCTGCACCGCTGAGTTACTCCAGCATTTTCTGTCTTTCAATAGACAAATGAGTCTTTCAAGCTGCATATTGTGTTGTACTAATGCTGGAACTCGCTGGGGCTCGCTGGAGGGGAGCGCTCCATTTCGCTGGCCCGCGGCAGCCAGCAACCTGAAGCCGCAGTCTGCAGAGTTCCAGCTGGCGCAGCGTCTGCAGCCCGGGATCCCTCGTGGGTGACCCGGGAGAAGAAGAAGCTCCATCAGCCGGCCCGCGGCCAACTTCTACCGCGGGCCCGGCGTGGACTTACCATCACCCCTGGAGGGGAGCTTCGACCGCCGGCCCTGCCGTCTGCGGTGCTTCTGGCTGCGGCGCGGCGGGGACTTTAAATCTTCTACCGCCGGCCTGCAGCCTACACCAGCCTGAAGCCGCGGTCTCCGGTGGGGAAGAGCCGACTCTGGACTTTTACTCTGCACACCTGGACGCCCGCAGCGACAGCTGCGGAGGGTTGAGGTCCCGACCACGGGGGGGAAATGGAGGGGGACTGGCCAAATTTTGTGCCTTCCACCACAGTGATGAATGCTGTGGTGGGTGTTTGTGTTAAATTTTTATAGTGTAATGTGCGTTCTTTATCATTGTACCGCTGCTGGCAAATTCATTTCACTTGCACTATGTGCAATGTGACGAATAAAACCGTATTGTATTGTATTGTATTGTATTGTATGATGTTGAAGTGGTTTGATTGGCATCTGAAAGGCATTCAGAAATTATTGGTTGTGAGATGTTTGTTTTTTATTCCAGTTAGCAGACCTAGACCAGAATCAATGACAGCACACTTCCCAAGACTATCCTTCTGCATTTTGTTGTAGATCAAGAAATGCGAAATCGAAAGTAGGGAAATATAGCCTAAAGTGAGAAAAACCTCCCCTTGCATATTGATAATCAACCTATCTATACGACGTACTGCTGCACACTGATAATAATGTAAAGTGAAAGGCTGGGCTATCTGGAACCCCAGGGTGGCGTGACATGCTAATGAATTCCTGAACAAAATATGAAATGAACGAGAAAATCCATATAAAAAGAATGGTTTTTGCATTTAATTATAATATTAACATATACATTTTCTGGTTTCTCCATTGTACTGAAAACTTTTTTTGTGTGGAAACAATGCAATGCTGAAATGTTAAGTTGAAGAGTGTTTGCAGCTTATGTTACCTCATGCTCACGCATTTTAGCCACTCTTTGCATAGATTTCTGTTTGTCATATTAACCTCTTGTAGGCCTACAGTGAAGTGCACTTTCTAAATGGTAGGACAAACAAATCACTTTGCTCTCCCGGAATCTGGGTGCATTTTCCTTCATAAATTTCACCCAATCCCCAGGTGTTCAGTTATACGAGACTCCTCGGTCTTTGCCTTTCACCCAAGCAGGCTCTGAATCCTTGCTTGGATGATGAGCCATGATTATACTTAATGGTGGTGCTGGCTCGAAGGGCTGAATGGCCTACTCCTGCACCTATTCTCTTTGTTACTGCATTTAGAGATACAACCTGGAATCAAGTCCTTAGGTCCAGGAAATCTCCTCCCTCCACCCCAAACCTGTTCCATCTGCTCATCCCTCCCTTATCTGACTCCATTTATCACTTTTAATTAACACTAGACTAAGTGGGACCCATTGGGTCCCAGTCACACGGGAGGCCTGGTCCCCCAATGCAACCCATTCCCCAATGCAATATTCCACCACTCACCTGTTCCCCCAACGCAAACCATTCCCCAACGCAATATTCGACCACACACCCATAGCCCATAACTGCGCAGGTGCGGCTCATTTCCCCTCAAGCCCAAGCACTCCCCCTCTTCTTCATGTATAGGAGGGAAGGAGGGGAGGGGGGGTGAAGTGGGATGTGTGGTGGGTGTGTGGGGTGGGAGGGGAGGAGGCTTGTGGGGTGGGAGCAGAGGAGGGGTGTGGGTTGGGAGAGGAGGAGGAGTGTGTGTGGACAGGGAGGTGTAGGATGGGGGGGATGGTGGTGTGGGGGGAAGGGGGTGTGGTGGGGGTGTGTGGGGCGGGGAGGAGGTGTGTATGTGGGCGGGAGGGGTGTGGGAGGGGGAGGAGGAATGTGGGAGAGGGGGCAGAGGGATGTTTGGGGGAGGGTGTGTGTGTGTGGTAGGGGGGTGTTGTCAGGGGGAGGGGGGTGTGTGGGCAGGAGAAGTTGTGGGGGGAGAGGGGTGTGTAGGCGGGGAGGAGTGGGGGAATGAGCTCGGAGAAAAGACGGGGGAAGAGCCATGGGGGAGAGTGGGGGTATCACGGGGGGAGGGGGGGTGGAGGAGCCAGCGAGGGCTGGAATTGGCTGTGCGATTGGGACTCACAGAGGTCACTGGTTGCTGGTCGTTCTCCTCTGACGGGATCAGAGCCTCTGCTTTCCATTTGGCGACATCGACGACATCTCCAACTCTGGGCTGGGCTGGGTCTCTGACGCTGGGCTGTGCTGGGACTCCGACTCTGGGCTTGGTCTCCGACGCTGGGCTGCTTGACGCTGGGCTGCTTGGGGCTGGGCTGCTTGGGGCTGTGCTGCTTCGGGTCCCTCCGAAAATTGTGTCTGGTTGGAAACCTCTGCTGGCCATCCTCAGCTCCAGTAAAGACGCGATGGCGCAGGAATGGGTGGACTGTCCTAGTGAGTGACAGGGGAAGAGACTAATCCGCGCTGCGCTGAACGGCAGGAGAAGAGATCGATCTGCGCACGCGCATTTTAAAAGGTTATTTAAACCTCGCTAACTTTTACGACATTCAACTGATTGGAACGAAACTTAGTGCAATCACAGCATAGGAGAATGATGAGTGAACTGGCAAAAAATCGTAGCGCTATCGCGAACCGTTTTTGCACAAATAGAAAGACCGCACAAACTGGAAGATAACAAGATCAGAGGGTTAGTTATGTATAGAGATTCAAGCAGAAGCAGTCTTTTGTCTCCATTTACCATCTTGTATACTCTGTCTCTACCTCCATCTTCCTCTCAACAACTCCTCACTCTCCCATCCTGCAACTCCCCAAAATTGCCTCCATTGTCTCTCCTGTTTTTTTTCTATATATGCCTGCCTCTCTCTCACTTGCCAGTCACTATCTACCAACTGGACCCCTCCACCACTTTGCTCCATCTACCCATTCTCCCTCTCCCCACCTGTCAGCAGCCAGCCCCAGCCTCATTGTTGATCCTGGTCAAATTGGGGGAGGCCAGGACCCTAAAATTGAGTAAAGGCTTCTGGGCTGCTAGGACATTTGGTCAATTAAATGTGCCTTTTGCAAGAAATGGGACAAGCTGCAGAATGGTGCCAGTTTGTCTAGACTCTAGATAAGAGCTACAGGAAGAGAATGGAAACATCTGCAGATCCTGACAATTAGGTGCAAAATGCATGGAATGGATTGGATGAATGCAAACCAGACATACACATTGTAAATATTGTTGCAAAGCTCTACTTTGCTAATTGATGATTGGTCGAACTGTTGAGCCTTGGAGGAACTGTCCGAATCTCAGGGCACATCTTGCTATGTTTGCTTCCTTTTAGAAGTTTATTTCAAATACAATGTATATAAAATTATATTATTAGGTTAGGGAACTGTCAATTATGTACTGGTATAATTGATATGTGTGATTGGTTTGTTGGGGTAGCCTCCCCCAAGTAATGTCACGCCCTTAGTTTGGAGGGTATAGGAGGGTGTGTAATTCTTTGGGGTGTGTCGGTTGAATGTGACTTTTGTTCTGTTTGCACAAGATATTGTTGTCTTGCGTGGGTGGATCAGCCACCGTCCCTGCAGTTTGTTCTTCAATAAAGTAAGGTTTTGGAACCAGAGTTTTACTTAGTGTTTGACTAAACCAGATTAAGGGGGTAAGTCTAGATATCGGAATTACATCATCACTCTCTCTTAACTCTTTATATTCCACACTCTCAGTTCTAATACATTCTCAACCCAAAATGTCAATGACAATATTCCTTTGTTGTTTAGAGCAGCACAATGGTGCAGCGGTAGAGTTGCTGCCTTGCAACGCCAGAGACCCAGATTTGATCTTGACTATGGGTGCTGACTGTATGGCGTTTGTACATTCTCTCTGTGATCATGTGGGTTTTCTCTGGGTGCTCCCACATCTCAATGGTGTGTAGGTTTGTAGGCTAATTGGCATCTGTAAATTCCCCCTATTGCGTAGGATAGAGCTAGTGTATAGGCGATTGTTGTTCGGCGTGGACTCAGTAGGGCGAAGGGCCTGTTTCCACGCTGTATCACTAAACTAAACAAAAATCCACAGTCTGAAGGGTCTTGACCCGAAACACCACCCATTCCTTCGAACCAGAGATGCTGCCTGACCCGCTGAGTTACTTCAGCATTTTTTGTAAATCTTTGACAATCCTCTACCTTCATTGATGCTGCAAAATCAGCTGAGTTCCTCCAGCATCTTGTTATTTTATTCCAGGTCCCTTGTCTGGATATAATTAATTTGTCAGAGATGCTAGAAACTGCAGATGCTGGAATCCTGAGCAAAACACAGTTCTGAAGGAACACAGCGGGTCGAGCAGCTTCTATGAAAGGAATGGACAGACGATGTTTCAGGATGGGACCTTTTTTCAGACTGAAGAAGGGTCCAGACTTGAATCGTTGTCTATCCATTCTCTCCAAAGATGCTGCCTGACCCACTAAGTATTATACAGCACTTTGTATTGTGCACTAGTTAATTTGCCACACTCTGACACCTTCAACGCTGTCACATGACCAGACATGTTTTCCTCTCTCTTGCCTTGCAGCATTCTTAATGGATCTAAGACATTCTGATTCTCTGCCCCCTATGGCTCGCATTTCTCATATTCTTGCATTTATGCTATCCAAGCCTCGAAACCACAATTTACTTGTACTTGCAATTTAATATGATGTATATGCATGTGGTTTGTGGAAATCTGGTTTATTTTTTTCTTGGGGCAATGCAGATTTGAGTGATCACTTTGTGAACACTTCTGTTCAGTCCTCAAGCAAAATCCTGCAGCCATTAATTATTTTGCCTATTCCAAATGATTTATCTGTTTTTAGTCTCCTATGTTGTTCTGAAGAAACTTGATGAACAGTTCTACTTCTTTCAACTTTTTTTTAGCAGTTTTAATTCAGGTTTACTTTGGCAATTTTAGAAAACGATCTGATTTTGTTTTTTGCACTTGATGTTCCAATCTAGTATTTTTGGGGTCTGAACAAGGGTCCTGTCCCAAAACATCCCCCATTCTTTTTCTCCAGAGATGCTGCCTGACCCGTCTAGTTACTCCAGCACTTTGTGTCTATCTTTAGTATTTCTTTAGTGTTTCCATGACTTGTCTTAAGACAACTCCCTTTTAAGTTGTATTATTGTATTATTTTTAATCATTTAATGTATCTATTGCAGATATTGCCATATGGCTCTCTCCACTCTTTTGTATCTTTCTCTGCAACTTAACACATTTCCCAGTTCCCATCATCGCTCACTGACCTTTGTGTTTTTCTCTCTCAACAGATTTTACCTAACCCGATGTAAATTTCCTGCATTTTCTCCATTCCATTTAGATTTCTACTCTATAATATGTGTTACCATTAGCATGAATCTGCCTGTGCTGATATACCTTCTCCCATTTGAACTATTTAAACAGTGAAATGTGCAACACAATGATTCTAATCATTGTGTTCAGTAGCTCAGCAATGACATGAGAGAGGGGGGGGGGGGGGGGGGGGGGATCAGTCTCATTTCAATATAAATGAACTTCCAGTAGATCAGCATGATAAGCTGACCAAGTAACGATGATGCAAATACAATTTGTAATCAGTGGCACTAAACAGTTTACCAAAATTGCTGTGCACAAACCTCAGAGGTGAACAAAGTAATTTCTATTCTACAGATGATTGCTGATAAATCCGATAGGGTTTGAATCTTTTTAATGCTTTCTTGGCATTCAAATAACAAATAATAAATTGTGCTTCATATGAATGTCAACCTATAAAGCTAAAGTCCCTAACGATAGAAACTCCACCCTGGCCAAAATTCCTTGCACTACCCCACCCCTTGATTCTGCACTCCTTCACTGATATTTCCCATGGAAATTGCGACGGGAGGGATGGAATGCAAGGAAATATGGGTGGGAAATGTCAGGTGGTTTGAATTCCTTTGAGAGTTATGAACTGTGAGAGTTTTTTTTTATCAGCAATGTATATTTAAACGGCTATTTTCTGAAGTCAGTTTTCAGAGTTTGTTTTGCATTTTTTGTTAAGGATATTTGATTATACAATCCGAATGAGTTAATGCATAGGGTTTGTGCTGCAATGTGTACTCTACTGAAATACCAAAGGATAGATTGAAATAAAGGCTTTATCCTTTGAGTACAGCAGGGTGCAAACACAATCTACTTTTATATGTGGCTCAGAACCTGCTGAGGCAGTAATAGTAAGCCATTATTAAAAGCACTGCAGAAGACGCATATGTTTAATTCACTAGAAATTGCTAAATAATTTGGATTGCTGTATCATTAGTCGCAATACAACCAGAAAAAATAAAATGAGCAACTCTTTGTGATCTCCCAGCTGCATGTTTTGGAAATATTTGCGTTTACGCCAATAAAATGAATTAGGCTCATTGCTGTAGGACAGACAATTCATATTGTGTGGACCATCAATATCTTGATTATTAGTTCTGAAATATCAGTTAAATCTGGGAGGCCCAGAATGAAAAAAAAGTATTTGAATTAGTAAGGCATAAAGAGATACATAATTAATTTAGGCATGTGGGATTACTGTAAATAATCATGAGGGTTAGCATAAATGCAGTGGGACCAAAGGGCCTATTTCTATGCTGTCCAACTCTATGACGCAATAGTGGAAATCTAACTTGTTCTTGTGTTGTAATGTTGTACATTTCAACCGAGCCATTGAAGTGCTGACAAGATAACTGGGATATCATTTATTTCTAGCACCTTCAAATATATTTGTGCATGGCCCTTATTAAACGCCACTGTCATTTTAATTTATTATTACTGCAAAGTGTTCACTTAGAGTCTGAAGGCAATAGGTTGAAGTTCCACTGCAGCTCATCAATATGTAATCAAACCTTATGCTGCAGTTCCGAAGGGTTTCAGCACTACCAGATGCAGTTATTTATACCAAGTACTGTTTGCATGCTTCCATTTTACAGCCTGGCAGTAACTGGCACTCTGAAGGAGCAAAGAGAATTATTCACTGACTTTCCTGTCTAAATTAAACAATTCACTTAATCAGTTGCTATTTATAGGAACTTGCACATTATTGTCATCTTTGTCATTATATAATTATTTGAAAAATTATATGAAATACTTTGGTAATTTTTCAAATACGATAAAGTTGTATGTATGCAAGTCTTTCCTTCAGTGCACTAAAAAAGGGCCTCAAGACTTCCAAAAAATCACCAACATTATTTAAAATTAAACATTGTGAATAATTTTGATATATTCTATTTAATGTCTTTCTCTTACTAAACCGCTTTGAAGGACATCTTCTACATTAAAGGCAACTATTTTTTGTTCCCTTTAAAGGTATTTTTAACCCATTCATTGAGCCTTTGTGATTTTTCAGTTGATAAAATTTAGATTGTGAGCGTACCATAACATTTATTTGATCTTTATCTTACATTTCTATTAGTGCATTGTATTTTTTTGTATACTGTAGATTGGGTTCATCAACTTAGTGTTCTGCTAATTCAAGTTTCTCAATGTTGTATTTTACTGTTGCTTAATCAATTAATTCGACACAGCCACAGAAACTTCACAGCATTACAGAACTATTTGTACTTCAAATACACTAATATAAAAGGAGTTTGCAATAAATCACATATTACCTACCTTGCTTTAGTTCATTGTGAAACGCTGAGAGTATCTAGTACAAAGATTGTATTGTATGTCTAAACCAGATCTATTATGGGGCGGGTCTCCCACTGCTGTGATTACTATGTTTTATTCCTGTTTAGCTTGTTTTCCAATATCATCATCTGAAAGCCTTGTACTCTTTCTGAATTCCTGATGCAGTTCAGAAAATGACATGTGTAAGAACCATCACCTTTTCCTTCTCTCCAGAGATACTGCCTGCCCTGCTGAGTTACTCCAGCTTTTTGTGTCTATCTTCAGAAGATGACATGTTTGGCTGCTGATTGCACAGTGTAGAAATGATCCACTTGCACTGAAGACATGCAATTGACATGTTGTCATGTGTATTTGAGGGGGGAGCAAATTAATCTGCGCTGCGAGCTCGGCTATATATGACTTAAACATAAAGGTAAACAGGTTGGTTAGTATGTTTGCAGTTGACACCACGATTGCTGACGTTGTGGAATGTGAGAAATGCTAAGTATTCAGCAGGATATAAATCAGCTTCAGAAATGTGCAGATAAATGGCACTTGGTGTTTTAATCCGAGCAAGTGTGAGATGTTGTACTTTCGGAGGTTGAATGCCAGGGAAAAGTATGCAATTAATAGCATGACTTGAACAGTATTGTTGTACAGAAGTCTCTAAGAGTTCAAGATATAACTACCTGAAAATTGCAACACAAGTAGATAATTGTAAATATGGTATATGATATGCTTGACTTCATTGGGTATGGAATTGATTATAAGAGTCAGGAAGTCATGATGCAGCTTTATAGGACTTTGGCTAGACTGCATTTGGAGTTTTGCGTGCAGTTCTGGTCGCTCCATTACAGGATAGATGTGGCCCCTTGAAGAAATCTCAACCCGAAATGTCACCTAGCCATGTTCTCCAGAGATGCTGCCTGACCACTTGAGTTACTCCAACAATTTGTGTCTTTTTGTGTATTAACCAGCCTCTGCAGTTCTTAGTTTCTACATTTCCAATCTGGGAACTAATATTTTTCAAGACACCCAATACCTTTTCCTTATTATTGACATTCACTTGAATATCAAGACATTCCTCCCGAATTTCACCATCACCCTTCTTGTTGAATATGGTACAAAATGATAATTAAGAACATGCCATTCTTTTGAGGGAACTGGCTGGCCCTGAACTCCAATCCAGCAGCTTTTAAAACATAATCAAAATGAGATTCAGATTAGTTTCTTTATCATATACACCAGAGTGCAACAAAATTGCTAGCTCACATGAAACTCATAGAGTAAACAGTATCACATACAGTCTTAATAAATGCGACAATGCATACCGTATAACGAGGAGTGAAAAACAGCAGAATGATGCAAAATTGTAGTTCAACCTGAAGTAGTAATAAAATATTAAAGCACAATAACAAAATAAAGTAGAGTTACCAGTGAGTACATGGCAGCACCCAAAGAAGGGGGGGGGGGGGGGGGGGGGGGGGGGGGGGGGGGGGGGGCTGTTGTGATTGTGCTGATTGATTCAGGAGTCAGATAGCAACGAGGAAGAAGCTATACTTAAGGCTGGACATATAACCTTTAAAGCTTTTTTTTATCTTCTCCTAGAAAGTAGAAGAGTGAAAAGGAATATTCAGGGAGACAGGAATCCTGGAATATACTACCAGCCTTCCTGATGCAACACACTGTGAAAATGGACTGGATGGAATCAAATGATGAACCTGTGATAGGCTGGGCTGTGTTCACCACTCTCTGCAGGTTCAGGTGGTCAAGAACAGGTACACCCAGTCAGAATACTATCACACATATGTAAAGCTTTGAACATGTTGATTATTCTCAGACACCACAGACAGTAAATACCCTAATGCACTTCAATGGCTCTTTATTGTCATGTTTGCACTGCACAGTGAAATTAATTTTTGCATAGCTCACACATGCATGAGTTGCCATATTTTGGCATAATTTACAAAAAGTCCAAAGTCTGGATCATGTGGTCAATGTACTGGAGCGGCCCTTGATCCAAGTGAGCCCCAGTCGGTCGCCCTCGACTGTCTTGGCCCTTGAACAGATATATCACAGTCCTTGCCTGACTGCCTCCTGGGGCCACCTCCTGCAGCTGACCTTGAAGGTGCCGGATGCAATATCCCTTGCCCTCTCCTACCGCCCACTCTTCATGTCCATCGTTACTAGCCACTCCATCCTCCTAGACTCTCCATGCTGAGCTTGGCGGCTTCTGAACTGCCCCTCCTGCAGGCATCAGCACACTGGGTCCTTGGTGGCGGTGAGCCAGGCTTGCTACTGTGCCTGGCTCGCTGGATGTTCCTATGCAGTGGCCCGCTGCATTCAGCTCTGCAGCGCATCCCGGGAGTCTTTTGCTGCCTCCGCCGCTGCACATACTGGGATCACCTTCTTTATCATTGCGAAGAGACCAGGATAAGTTGGTCTTGATATGAAAGCCAAGGAACCCAAAGCTGTTGACCATCTCCATAGCAGCTCTGTCGATGAGGCCAAAGGTTGTGTTTAACCACTTGTTTTCATAAATCAACAGCAATTTGTTTGCCTTATTGCCGTTAAGCGCTAGGTTGTTGAACTGACACCATGTCACAAGGTTATCTTTCATGTCCTCTTTGTCATAGTTGAGCCTGTCAACATCAGTCATATCAGCAGCGGGGTTAATAATCAGGTTGCATTGTACATGGTCACATAGTGGCTGTGCAGAGTGTAGAGCAAGGTTCTGAGCACACAATCTCGAGTAGGAATAGTGTTGAGGGTTAGGGTGAATTACATTTAATAGCCAATTCTAATCAAGCGAGGACTGCTAATTAGGAAGGCCAGAAACCTATTGCAGATAGAGGCCACAAAACCAAGGACCAGAAGTTTAGGGATAAGCTTATTTAGTATTATTGTGTTGAAGGCTGATCTGAAGTCTATGAATAACAGCATAACTCGGGTGTTCTTATTATCAAGGTGATGCACAGTTGAATGTGCAAGAAGGAACTGCAGATGCTGGTCTCGACACGAATATTCACCCATTCCTTCTCTCCAATACAATACAATACAATACAATACTGGATGAAGGTGTGGTAAATTGGATTAGTAAGTATGCAGATGATACCAAGATAGGGGGTGTTGTGGATAATGAAGAGGATTTCCAAAGTCTACAGCGTGATTTAGGCCATTTGGAAGAATGGGCTGAAAGATGGCAGATGGAGTTTAATGCTGATAAATGTGAGGTGCTACACCTTGGCAGGACAAATCAAAATAGGACGTACATGGTAAATGGTAGGGAATTGAAGAATACAGTTGAACAGAGGGATCTGGGAATAACCGTGCATAGTTCCTTGAAGGTGGAATCTCATATAGATAGGGTGGTAAAGAAAGCTTTTGGTATGCTAGCCTTTATAAATCAGTGCATTGAGTATAGAAGCTGGGATGTAATGTTAAAATTGTACAAGGCATTGATGAGACCAAATCTGGAGTATGGTGTACAATTTTGGTCGCCCAATTATAGGAAGGATGTCAACAAAATAGGGAGAGTACAGAGGAGATTTACTAGAATGTTGCCTGGGTTTCAACAACTAAGTTACAGAGAAAGGTTGAATAAGTTAGGTCTTTATTCTCTGGAGCGCAGAAGGTTAAGGGGGGACATGATAGAGGTCTTTAAAATGATGAGAGGGATAGACAGAGTTGATGTGGATCAGCTTTTCCTTTTGAGAAAAGGGAAGATTCAAACAAGAGGACATGACTTCAGAATTAAGGGACAGAAGTTTAGGGGTAACATGAGGGGGAACTTCTTTACTCAGAGAGTGGTAGCAGTGTGGAATGAGCTTCCAGTGGAAGTGGTGGAGGCAGGTTCGTTGGTATCATTTAAAAACAAATTGGATAGGCATATGGATGAGAAGAGAATGGAGGGTTATGGTATGAGTGCAGGCAGGTGGGACTAAGGGAAAAAAGTTGTTCGGCATGGACTTGTAGGGCCGAGATGGCCTGTTTCCATGCTGTAATTGTTATATGGTTATATGGTTATATGGTAATACCATTTATTTGTCATTTGAACCTCACATGAGGTTCAAACGAAATTTGGTTTCTGCAGTCATACAAGAAAATAATCAAGACACACACCAACACAATTTACACAAACATCCATCACAGTGAATCTCCTCCTCACTGTGATGGAAGGCAAAGTCTTGTCTCTCCCCTGCTCTCCATTCTTCGCCCAAAGTCAAAGCCCCGGCAGGCGCTAGCAAGTCCACGGCCATTTAAAGCCGCGCCGGGCGATGTTAGGCCCTGCTCTGGGTCTTGATGTTGGAGCCCCCGGCAGGCGCTAGCAAGTCCCGCGGCTGTTTAAGCCGCGCCAGGTGATGTAAGGCCCCACTCCAGGTCACTTTCAACCCCGCAATTCGGGCGGGAGACGTTGCTGTTGCTGGTGCTCCGTAAATTTATTTATGGGCGCCTTTCAAGAGTCTCAAGGACAGACTTTTTACTCCAGCTTTTTGTATCTATGCACAGTTGAATGTAGAGCAAGAGAGATGGTGTCCTCCGCAGACCTAATTTTCTTGTACATGAAATGCAAATAGGCACGATTATCCAGAAGGCTGTTGTAGATGTGGGCCATCACCAATCTTCCTTACAGTCAGTGATGGAACTACTGGACAGAAGTCATTGAAATAGGTCATTTTACTTTGCTTGTGGACTGGAATGATGGAGGTTTCCTTGAAGCAAATGGGGACAGTAGACTATTGACATGAAAGGTTGAGGATGTCCATGGAGCCAAAGGTCAGTTGATTGGGGCCAATTTCATAACCCATCGGGGACAAGTCTTACCCTTTTCCAAAGTTATCTCAAACTATCAAAGTTATGGTCCATTCAGAAGATGTGCTTGCACCTCGTAATATTGGCAATTCAGTTCTGACTGGGCGACCAAGAGATCGTTCTCCATCGTGAAAATGAAGAGCTCCTATAAGCTTACTATTACAATGAATTAGTGGGAGGGCAATTAGAAAACGGGTGTTCGTGCGAATATAGAACATAGAACAGTACAGCACAGGAACAGTCCTTTTGGCTCACAATGTCTGTACTGAACAAGATGCCAAGATAATCTCATCCACCGTACATGAACCGTATCCCTCCATTTCCTACTTGCAGTAAGTACAACCTGTTATGTCAGACTGTTAAAGAAGTAACCAAAATAAATATTTCCCTGTGTACCAGAGGCAGTTTTAAAACACAACTTTACAAAATTCCTGGAAACGCACTTTGAACTGTTTCTTCAAAACATATTATGTCGTTAACTGCTCTATTTGTGAAGGGAAGTCACCTTGTGAAATGTAAACAGCTGATTAGGTTAAAGTTTTTTTTCAAAAGGAACTGAATCAGTATATGATTATGCTTGGAGAGGGATATCACAAGTTTATTTTCCTGTTTTTTTTAAATATCAACCAACTAGATTAGAATTGAGGACATCAGAAGAACATAAGATATCTGAGGAAGGGTCTCAACCTGAAAGGTCACCTATTCCTTTCCTTACTTCTGCCCAGTAGTCTCATCACTTTTCACCAGAGATGCTGCCTGATCCAGCATTTTGTGTCTATCTTCAGTGTAAACTGGCATCTGCAGTTCCTTCCTACACAGAAGAATATAAGCATTTGCTTTAAGTGGCTGATTTATTGTATTTTGTTAGCAGAATTTTAAACAAATGATTTAAACAAAGTCTTGGCCCAGATCATCAAACGTGCAGGCCAGCAGTTACTGGAGTAACTACTGGTACTTCATTTCCATTCAGAAATTTCTGAGCTGATCTCCTTCTGACCTCCCGCTCATTGTTGAAGCTGGGAGATGAATCTCTCAACCATTCCTATCTGTGCCCAAGTTAGCAGAATGAATCTCAGGCAGCACAGTCACAGGCGTCACTCTTCATCATTAGTTGTTACCTTCCTTTCTTCCTGCATTTCACTCTGCTGCTGTTGCACAACACAAAACGACTGACCCTCGCATTGGTCAGATTATGTTGTGAAATAGCAGATAAAGACACTGGGGAATTCTGTAGGACGCTCCTGAACAGTCCGTTAGCAGCTCTTCAGAAAACGGCACACTCCGTGGCCTCAATGTCAGATTCATACAACATCTCACCTTGGATGGTTAGGGGAGTGGGCAGATGCATGGCAGATGAAGTTTAATGCGGATAAATGTGAGGTTATCCACTTTGGTAGCAAAAACAGGAAGGCAGATTACTATCTAAATGACGTCAAGTTAGGAAAAGGGAAGTACAACGGGATCTGGGGGTCCTTGTACATCAGTCTATGAAAGTAACCATGCAGGTACAGCAGGCAGCGAAGAAAGCGAATGGCATGTTGGCCTTTATAACACGAGGAATTGAATATAGCAGCAAAGAGGTCCTTCTGCAGTTGTACATAGCCCTAGTGAGACCACACCTGGAGTATTATGTGCAGTTTTGGTCCCCTAATTTGAGGAAGGACATTCTTGCTATTGAGGGAGTGCAGCGTTTGTTTACAAGGTTAATTCCCGGGATGGCGGGACTGTCATATGCTGAGAGAATGGAGCAGCTGGGCTTGTACACTCTGGAGTTTAGATGGATGAGAGGGAATCTCATTGAAACATATAAGATTGTTAAGGGTTTGGACACGCAGGAAACATGTTCCCGATGTTGGGGGAGTCCAGAACCAGGGGCCACAGTTTAAGAATAAGGAGTAAGCCATTTAGAACGGAGACGAGGAAACACATTTTCTCACAGAGATTGGTGAGTCTGTGGAATTCTCTGCCTCAGAGGGCAGTGGAGGCAGGTTCTCTGGATGCTTTCAAGAAAGAGCTAGATAGGGCTCTTAAAAATAGAGGATTCAAGGGATATGGGGAGAAGCAGGAACGGGGTACTGATTGGGGATGATCAGCCATGATCACATTGAATGGCGGTGCTGGCTCAAAGGACCGAATTGTCTAGTACCAGTAGGGCCAAAGCACCTATTGTCTATTGTTTATTGGATACATGCAAGAGCCAGGGAATAACAATCTCCAATGAGAGCCAGTATAACTACCACCCTTGGTAATGAGTGACATTATCATCATTGATTCATCCACCATCAGCCAACTGGGGTTAACTCCCAACCAGAGTGGAGGGTTAAATAAATGCTGAAGAAAGGTCTTCACCCATTACGTCACCTAATCTATTTCTTACAGCACTTTGTAAATATTGTTCATAGTATATTACCTATTGTACGCATTCAGAAACTCGACATGCTGCACCTCCACAAGCACAACCTTTTACCCCTCAAGTTCCTTGTTTGCACTGTGGGAGGTGTCATAAAGTACCTCATAAACATTGTTACTTTGGTACTGGTTTATATCAATGGTAGATACAAAAAGCTGGAGTAACTCAACGGGTCAGGCAGCATCTCTGGAGAAAAGGAATAGGTGAAATTTTGGGTCGAGACCCTTCTGCAATGGTATTATTCTTGCCACCACCACCACCTCTGGCAAATATTATGTGAAAAAACTCACCCCTCAGGCCCCCTTTTAACCTCCTCACTTTCACCTTATGTTTTCTAGAATTAGACAACCTCACCATGGGAAACAGAGCCTGGCTCTCAACCCTATTGAGACCTCTCATAATTTTACATACCTCTATCATATCACCTCTTAAGGGCCTGTCCCACTTAGGCAACTTTCTAGGCGGGTGCAGGATACTCTGCCCTCGCCACATGGTCGCCACATGTTCGCTGGTGGTCTCTGGTGAGTCTCCTTCATGGTCGCGAGGAGTTCCCGCATTCTGGGAACTAGTCACGGCCTCAGTAAGGTCGCCACAATTTTTTCAACGGTGAAAATGTTTCTGCAACCAAAAATTGGCCACCATGGAGAAAATCGATACTTTTGTAGTCGTAGGTGCAGTTGTAGTGGGGTCACCATGTAGTTATAGGTAGTCGAGCTAGTCGTAGGTAGTTTTAGCTAATCGCCTTTGCTGACCGGGCATTTTCATTGGCTCATTGGGGGAAAAGAAATGTAAGCACAAGTTTTCAGAACCAAGGAGAACCGACCGGTAATGTTAAATGCCCGCTAAACTTCACAGCTATGTAACTCTGGCTTATTAAAAGTTGTCTGGCTTCTTAAAAATGTCTCCACTCCTTCTCCCCCATTCTCCCCTTCCCCCTCTTTTAAAGGACTTATTGTACACTGTGCTTGCTGTCTTAACCTTCCTGTTCATCGCGGTGTGTGTATGTATCTCCTTGGCTTTGCACCGTGTGAATTTCAGACAGCGCTCCCCCCGCTTTCCCTGGCCCCCGCCTTTGCGATGTGTTTGTGTGTGCTCCACTCTGACAGTCACGTTCCAGTTCCCGGTTTTTCAGGCGAGTGCCGTGAATACTTACCGGCAGTCCGCTGAAAAATTGCCTAAGTGGGACAGGCCCTTTGTTATTTAGCCTCCTTCACTCCAGTATAATAAGACCTAGGTGCTGATGTATGGGTGAGACATTGAAGCAAAATGTTATGTGTTCTCTTGGCTTGGCATGAAAAAATCATGTGACATTCTTATGCCTTGACAAATTTTTATTCCTGCGTCATTATCATTAAAACCGATTATCTCATCATTATCACTTTGCTGGTTGTGGGTGCCTATCTTGTGCACAGCAGCTGCCACTTTTCCAACATAAAAGAAGCAAACATTTATGGCTGTAAAACACTTGGAGACATCTGGTAGATTGGCCTTCACTGCAAGAGTGTTTGAGTACACGAGGAAGGATATCTTGCTGCAAATGTTCAGGGTTTTGGTGAGATGCCTGATGGAGTTTTTGCAGAAATGTAATCTCTTTATCGATGGAAGGATTTCTTACTCCTGGAGGATGCAGACACATTGGTTCATTTAGACCTATGATCACTGGGGTTTAGAAGAATGAGAGGGATCTTAAAGAACGCTGTGTGATTTTAATAAAAGTTCATACAGGGTGGATGCCCTCAGTGGTTGAGAAATCCTGAATCTGGACCTACAGCCTCAGGAGAGGGGACATGCCATTTGGAACTGAGAACAGACAACATTTTCCAGAGGGTGGTTTCTCAACCACAAAAGGCAATTAATGAAGGAGGAAGATATATTTATTGATGTTAAAGGGGCTCCGATTATGAGGAGAAAGCAGGAACAAGGTATTGAAGTGGAGCAGGATTTTGAAGAGCCTGGGGGACTTCTTCAGCACTTCTATATTTCTACGATTTTACACATTGATTATTAAAGATATAAAATATTCTGAAGCCCGTCTGCCTCACTATAACAATATCCTGAACTTACTTGTGTAGAAGCATATTAACATCTATCTTCCCACATGATTTTCAGCAATTCAATGCACTACCACTACCCCAAGATTAGCTAGAAATGGAGGCCAATGCTTATCTTGTCTGAGATGACTACCTCTGAGCATTAATAAAACAAAGTAGAGTTGGGACAAGAGTCAGTCACTGTGTGCTGTGATGTTGTGTTCTTTCCATTCATGCAGTGCCTCTTCCAAAAGCTTCCCTTTTCTGTTAGAACTAAAACGATTATTCAGATCCATTTATTTCAAATCCCTTATAGAATGATATTCGGGAAAAGCTGTCATCATATTAAAAAGCAACAATGTAATCTTGCCTGCTGAGTTTCACCTTTCAATCTCCATTCACTGTTAACTCCAGCAAAATGTTAGGAAACTTTGCAAAGCATGGATTAAAAGGGTAAAGTTGGTCAGTATCTTTTGATGTGTAGAATTCTGATCAGTACATCTGCCTTGCTTTTGAATAGTCTGCTGGACGCACACTGTTAAGACTTGTATGTTAATGGTCAACTGGGAAGGGCGAAGGGTCTTAACCCAAAACAACACCTATCCATGTTCTCTAGGGAAGCTGCTTAACCTGTTGAGTTACTCCAGCACTGATAGGCCATGTGACCATGGCAGATGACTTCACGGGTTGAAATCACAATTTCTAAGAAAAAATGTTGACTATGCATCTATTCTACTTTAACTCAGTCTATGGTTCTGTAGATTGGTTTATGCATGATAACCAATCATAGTAGAATAACATCACTAACCCCACCCTACTGTACGATTTATATTAACACCTACTTCCTGCACTGCTCAGTCTTTGAAGCGGTCATGATGTTCTAGCAACTAACAACCTGCTGTACTGCTATAGTTTGAATACTGATTAAAGATGATCTTGGATTTCAGATGGTATTATTCAGACATTGACATGGTGTCAGGAGTGGGATGCTATTCTACTATGAAGGGGGAGAGGGCGCAAAGCACCGTCGGCAGATGATTGTAGGCAGGCTGCGTGGAGCCCGAATCGTGAGGCATCGCAGGTAACTGTCACGAGCAGCCCTGAATACCCACAGAGCAACAGGCTCGCTGAACGAACGGTGAGAAGCGCAAAACATCTAATGGAACGCACACACCTCGCCACTTCAGACGTATACCTCGATCTGTTAAATCTCAGGAACATTGCTAGAGACGGAACCATGGGCTCGTACGAGTAAAATGTAACAATTTTTTTCATCACAAGTATTTTTTTACTCGTGAACATTTTTCACAGTGTTGTAAAAATGTCACGAGTTTACCGAATTTCCCGAGTACCTACCGTTAGCATTACAAGCCGCTACGAGACATCCACGAACTCCTACGGACCTGCTCCGAGTTCGAATCAGGGGAAAACCCGGGAGAACTCTTGAATTACCTCGTACAGTGGGACAGGCCCTTAAATGTAACATTCACAATGCCACTGAGTGTTTACTGAGATCTCATATTCTGCTACTTGCTTGCTTGGTTTTCATTTAGGCATCTATGTTTTCATTTAGATAATCTATGCTTTGTTTTCCATCATGCAACACAAAATGTATTTTCAAATATTCAACGCAAATTGTTATATGTAATGGTCACACCTTCTGGAGCAATGCTGTGTCAGTTTTTCACTGATGATCAAATATGAAGTGTAAATGGAATGCATCAGCAATGCTACATCATCAAACATTCAGTTACATCATTGTACAGTGGGGCTGAGATAGGCAACATCATTGAAGCAATTATGTTCAACCATTATAATTTTTCAAAAAGGACAAATTATACATGAATACTGAGGGAAGAAAATAAAGTCAAACTCATGAGGTTTTTGCAAAAATCCACAGAATGATTTAAATATATTGTCTATCATAAGTTCAAATAATCATGCATGCCAAAGTATTTAGTTTAGTTTAGAGATGCAATACAGAAACAGGCCCTTTGGCCCACGATTAGCAATCCCTGCACATTAATACTATCCTACACACACAAGGGACAATTTTACATTTAGATCAAGCCAATTAACCTACAAACCTGTACGTCTTTGGAGTGTGGGAGGAAACTGAAGAGCTCGGAGAAAACCCATGCAGGTCACGAGGAGAACGTACAAGCATCATCCTGACAAACAGGCATAGTCAGGATCTAACCCGGGTCCTTAGGCCCTGTAAGACAGTAGCTCTATTGCAATGCCACCATACTGCCCCTTCTTCCTCAAAGGGGGTATATTCTCTCTTCTGTATAATTGTATTAATTGCATGTTATTCTCTATTACATAAATAACTAACACCATTTTCTATAAGATAGACACAAAAAGCTAGAGTAACTCAGCGGGTCTGACAGCATCTCTGGAGAAAAGGAATAGGTGACGTTTCGGGTCGGGACCTTCCTTCAGGCATTTTCTCTCCTTCCTAAACACTTTCCATGAAGTGTATCTGATTGATCCTTCCAATGTATATTAATTCATGCAGTTATTTACATCTCACAACATTTCAATATTTCTGATGGCAGATTAATATAATCTGGAGAATGAATTATTGCAGTCACATGCTTTCATTCATCTACATTTTTGTATTCTGGTCGTGCGTTAAAAATTTCCAGCTCAAATATTTTATTGACAGAAAAGCACCTTTGCATCAAACTGGGAACCTTGTGCTTCGTGCTGGCAGAATTGCTGCAATCACTGTCATCTTCTACTTTTTATGCACTTCAGTGTTTCATTTTGAATGTTGACAGTACTATACTCATACAAGCTTACTGAGGTCTCAGTAAAAGTACATACACTCAAGGTATGATCCTCTGCCAAGCACTTATATAATTGTCAAGTTATTATAATTAAGGGTAATGTTACTTGGAAAAGAGAAGGAAAGCTCAGGTGTTGCAACCTCCCAAATGTATCATCACTTGCACTATTTACAAAGCAACATCAGTGTACAGCTGCTGACAGATTCATGTGCTCAAGGCTCATAACATTCTGCATAGTTCCCTGCCTATTGAAGGCATCAGTACTTCGGTCTCAGAGTAATGGGGCTTCATCCCTGAACTGATTTCAATAATTAACAAATTGCTCATTTATGTTAGTGGTTATTGAAAAGTGCAAGGAAAAGGAAATATATTTAAATTATATTTAAAACTAGACTAAGTGGGACCCGTTGGGTCCCATGTTCACACGGGAGGGCTGGTCCCCCAATGCAATATTCCACTTCTCCACCAATTCCAAAATTGGTGGCCAGTGGGGGTGAGGGGGGGAGCGGGAGCGCCAGTATGGGTGTTGTGGGCTGAAGGGACTGGTTTCCAGAGGGCTAGTATGGAACTTGTGGGCTGAATGGATTCATGGGCTGGCAGCTCTGTCACTCAGGCCTGGTTGGCTGGCAACTCAGTTACTCAGGCCGGGTGGGCTGGCAGCTAAGTCACTCAGGTCTGGTGGGCTGGCAGCTCACTCACTCTGGGCTGGTGAGCTGGCAGTTCGGTTCCTCAGGGCTGGTAGCTCAGTTAATCAGGGCTGGTGGGCTGGCAGATCAGTCACTCAGTGCTAGTGGGCTGGCAGCTCAGAAACTGCCAGAAAATCTGCCCAAAGCAGATGAGAGACTCTGTCAGAGGGAAGGGGGAGAGGGTGGGGAATCAATTTTAGAAATTTTTCATCTTTTTCGACAGATCACAGCAATGAAGGAGGAAGGTCTATCCTGGCCTGCATCTCACAGGGAGCCAATAAAGGGAGGGAGAAAAATACTGGGGTGAGTTTTAATACTTACAGGGGGAATACTTACTGATGGGCTGAACGGACTCCTCCTGGGCTAGTACATGCCTGGTGGGCCGAAGGGACAAAAAAAAAATCTGAGTGGAATCTCAGTGAAAGGCACTTTTTGTTGACTTTTCCTGGCCTGGCACGGGCCTTTTGGGCCAAAATGCTCCTCCTGGGCTAATACGGGCATTTTGGGCCAATAGGGGCCTTGTGGGCCAAAATGAGTGCTTTCAGGTAGGCCAAAGGTGGGCTGGCAGTTCACTCACGGCTGGTGGGCTGGCAGTTCACTCACTCACGGCTGGTGGGCTGGCAGTTCACTCACTCATGGCTGGTGGGGTGGCAGTTCACTCACTCACAGCTGGTAGGCTTGCAGTTCACTCACGGCTTGTGGGCTGGCAGTTCACTCACGGCTATTCCTTGAAATTCCATTTCAAGCAGAGTGCAGGCCACCAAATTCAAATGCAATTTCATACCATTTCAAGTAGAGTGCAGGCCACCAAATTCAAATTTATACCATTTGGGCTTCATACTGCTGGCCCCCCAGAAAGGACATTACCTTCATCATGGTGATTGACAGGGGAGAGGACCAATCAGCTGATCTCAAGATTTTTTAAACATTCATAACTTTTTTATTTTTAATCGATCGGAAAAATCCTCGGGGCTGCCTCAGCGGAGGAGGACTGTGAGTAAGATGGCCAAAAATCATAGCAATATATGGTAGTGATTTTTCTAAAATCAATATAAAGCGCAGAGAGGAAGTGGTCAAGATGAGACTTTTAGTTATATAGTTTAAAATGTTATTTTGTTTGTTCTGTCTCAATTGAATGGCATGTGAGCCTGCATCTATAATGTACAGAACCCTTGGTTTACACCATCAATAGCGAAAGAAGCCTGGCTAAAGAAATATGTCCAAAGAAGGGTCTCGACCAGAAACATCACCAATTCCTTCTCTCCAGAGATACTTCCTGCCCTGCTGAGTTACTCCAGCATTTGTGTCTATCTTAAAGAAATATCCTTTTATTTTCTCGTCCTTAAGTGGTTGCTGCCGATTGACACATTCCATGCTGTGGGAATACATGCCTAAGGGATGCTCTGAAGGTTGGTGCAGGCATTGCAAAGGCATCGGAAGGGAAGCGATCCAAGTTCCTGTCACCTCTGGATCGGAGTGGCTAGGCCAGAGTAATTGCCACAGCCCCTCAAACATTGATGAGCACATTGTTCAAAGAAACCACATTAGTGGCATTATTGTGTAGGAAGGAACTGCAGATGCTGGTTTAAACTGAAGATAAACACAAAATATTGGAATTACAGTGGACAGGCAGCATCTCTGGAGAGAAGGAACGGGTGATGTTTCGGGTTGAGATCCTTCCTCAGAAGTGGCATTCTTTTGTGGCATTGGTGCTTGGTTTAATGCCTTAGTTTAATGACTATACAAGTCAAGAAAGACTTGCAATTATGTTATTGCATATCCTACGTATAGTTTAAGAATCAATATTAATTTTGTAATCAAACTAAATCTTCTCTTTTGACAATAGACAATATAGATTTGGAGCAGGATGTGTGACATCTGATGTTCTACTCTGTATCTGATCTGAGAGAAAAGCCTCGGACGAGAGGCACCTCTCTATGTAGCCTTCCTTCTGTTAACCTGAATGACATCTCCAGGGTCCTGTTGAATATTAGTTGTCCAGCTAATGTTCTTTCCTGTTCAAAGAATTCCATAAGAGAATAAAGACATGTGAGAATGAAACATAACATTCAGCTTTAACGTTAGCGGGAATAAAATTCCCTGAGATGAGTTCTCTACATTTTTCAATTAGAACCCAATCTGAGTTTGAGAAAAACATTATTTTACAACTTTGCATATTGTAAACTGATTTCAATATATACAAATTATGATTCTACTGTTATTATTTAAACCTGCTTCTTTGTCTCATCTTCATCTTTGTTTCTCCTGCATTATTTGATTTATCTTGTTTGCTACCTTATTGCAGATTTTCCTTTTCTTTTTCTTCTCCTCACATTTTTGAAATGTTAAAATTGTTTTATACTCACATTTTGTAAACATTGGTGACAAATTACTGGCCTGAAGTAGTAACTCTATTGTCCTTATTATTGCACGAGGGATAGGCACATGAATATGCAGGGAATGGAGGGATATGGATTAAGTGCAGGCATTAGATTTGGCATCATGTTAGGCACAGACATCTTGGGCTGAATGGCCTTAGTGCCATAGTGCTCTGTTTTATGGATACCACCTGGTTTGAGTATTTCTAACATTTTCTGTTTTTCGTTCCCCAGCCATTGCTTTCTCTTGCATCAGCTATCTCTTGTATCACCAATGTTATGTGATTCAAATTTCATATGCCTTATCCATTCCTTCTTGTTAAATTTTCTCCTACCATTGGGAAGAAAACTGTGACAACCAGATTCAAGAATTGCTTCTTCCCAATAATCATCAGGCTGTTGAACACTGCACAATACCGGCCTCAATTGTGAACTATAGTCGCTCTTTGGTTGCACTTAGGACTTCTGCGGTTTTTTTGCACTAGTATTAGCATTATTAATGTATTGAGCATTTATTTATTATTTATTATCCGTGTATTTTGTTTAGAGGCCTATTATGCAAAGAAAAAAATAATTGTTCCATTGTTAGTACACATGACAATTCTTGATTCTTGACTCTCTTCTGAAATGCCTTCACTAAGAATGCTGATGATTAATTCTGATCAGTTTGATGATGTGACCATTATTTATGTGTGAGCTTGGACTTTGGGCTTGTCCGGGTATTCTTACTAATAAATGAGTTGGTCAGCTCACCTGACATTATTAGGTTCAAGAACTCACTTTGACAGGAGTAAAGCTAATTTATCTTTTGAGCAATCTTTTTGTTTCAACAGTTGCTAGAATTGGAATAACTACACAGAACAGGTTAATTGAATATGTACAGACCATGCAATATTGTCTTGAGAGAATGTAGTGTGATCATAAAGCTTTTCCAATTGGCTGTCATCCAAATCTTTAGACCATTTTGAAGTTGTGGATGTACCAATAGCCATACATCACATTTTTCAACAACCCCTTTTTATAATTTCACCAGGTCCAATAGAATTTATATAAAACTAATTATATTTCAGCAAAAGTTAAAGAATTAGATCTATGTCAAGATGTTTAAACAAAAATGGATTTTCCTTTTATTGGTGACATTTTCTTTTAAAAATGGATAAAAATTCCAGCTGCCGGCAACTACTTTGTAAAATGGGTGAGCAGGATTTGCAACAAAGGCTGTGAATAAAGTCCGGATCTCTGATTAGATCAAACAATATTGGAACATGTAGACCCTTTGCACTGTTCGCAAGAGATTCTCGCTCCAGTAGAGAATGTGCAAGGCCTACATGCCAACGTTTAATAAATTGGCCAACATGTAAAATCGTAGTTTTTATGATGCACACCAGCTGTGCACTCATTACAGCCAGGCTGTTATAAAAAAAACTGTTATGTTCTGGCTTGAACACAAGGGCATTTCTTAAACCTGTCCTGTTCTAACGAATGGAATTGTTGTAGATCACGCAGTTGTGAAGACTGAATTCACTACAGTCTTTTATACCAAAGTGATAATTTTGGATGAAAGGGAATGATTTATGATATGGTGGAAAGCTGGAAAGGTTAAATAACAAAGAGATATGATAATTCAAGGCAGGAGAAGATGGAATATAATAAAGAGATGAAAAGATTGGTCTGGGGAGGCATGAATGAAAGGGACAAAATCAGTTTGAAATGTAGTTCACAAAAGATGAGGACTGGGTCATAATATCCATGAAAACAAAGTTCTCAGAAAAGAAAATAGGCTGGTAAAAGGAGGTGAATATCAGTACTGATTAGGGAAGACATTGTCATGTTGGAAAGTGAGCCTGGCTTTTAGGAGTAGTTCGGATATATTTAACTAGAGCCGAGATGAAAAAAAGGGTATGTTCCTGTTATTAGCTTCTAAATAATTAAATGGAGATAGAATTAGATTAGATTAGATTAGATTAGATTCGTTTATTGTCATTCAGACCTTTCGGTCTGAACGACATTTCGTTTCCCTGCAGTCATACATATAATAAAAAAATGGCAAAAACACACAATCAACACAAATTTAACATCCACCACAGTGAGTTCACCAAACACCTCCTCACTGTGGTGGAAGGCAAAATCTTAAAGTCTCTGTCTCTTCCCTCTTTGTTCTCCCTCTGCGCCGAGGCGATCCAGGCTCCAGATGTTGTCACCTCACCGGGTGATGGTAAATCCCGCAGCTCAACCATGCTCCGCGAACGGGCCAGTTCAAACTCCGAGGGTGGTCGCTGCCGCCGCCACAGCTCCGAGGCCGGGTCGGGTCTCCGCTGCCGCTGCTGCCGCCGCCACAGCTCCGAGGCCGAGTCGGGTCTCCGCTGCCGCCGCCACGGATCCGGGGCCGAGTCGGGTCTCCAATGCCGCTGTCGCTGCCGCTGCTGCCGCCGCCACAGCTCCGGGTCCGAGTCCGGTCTCCGCTGCCGCTGCATTCGCCACAGCTTTGGGGCCGAGTCGGGTCTCCGCTGCCGCTGCCGCTGCTACAGCTCCGGGGCCGAGTCAGGTCTCCGCTGCCGCTGCCGCTGCTACAGCTCCGGGGCCGAGTCGGGTCTCCGCTGCCGCTGCCGCTGTTACAGCTCCGGGGCCGAGTCGGGTCTCCGCTGCTACTGCTACAGCTCCGGGGCCGAGTCGGGTCTCCTCTGAGAGCAAATCTGCAGGGGAAAGATGTGCAAGGACAACAGTGAGGCAATATAGGAGGGACTTCAACAAAGGGATCAATCAATGGATTTTAATTGTCACATATGCATTGAACAATGAGATTATTTTTGCATAGCTTACAATATGCACAACTTGGCATATTTTTGCACCATTTACACAAAGAAAAAGTCCATAGTGCAGTCCACATGTTGGATGTATTGGAGTGCCCTCCAATTCAGGTAAGCCCCTGGCTGCTGCTGGGCCACTTCTGTCACCATCGATCGACTTGGCCCACAAATGGATATCTCACCTTTGTGTCCTGGGAGCGCCTCCTGCAGCCTACTTTGAAGGAGCTGGAGTTAATATCCTGGTCCTTCTACCGGTCCACTCCTCTCAGTTGTCACCAGCGGCTCCCGCCTCCTCGACTGTGTGGACTTCAAGGCTGTGCTCAGCAGCTTCCGATCATCCTCTGCAGGTTGTGGCAGGTGGCGGCCCACCTTCTTCACGGTGACGAGCCAGGCCTGTTGCTGCACGTTGCCGTGGGCAGTCCCCCGGGTCCGTCTTTGTTCGCAGCGATCTGCTGGGATACTTGCAGCCGCCTGCCGGGTCCATCTTTGTTCGGCTCCATTGCACATCCCAGGAGCCTTTTGCCATGCCTTCACTCTTGAGAAGGTGGTGGTGAGCTTCTTTCTTGAAATGCTGCTGTCCTTGAGGTGTTTGGCGAGGGTGTTGCAGGATCTTGACCCCAGCAACAATGATCAAATGTAATTATATTTCGATGTCAGGGTAGTGTGTAGCTTGGAGCGCAACTTCTAGGTGCTGGTGTTCCCATGCCCTTGTCCTTTTAGCTGGCAGAGCAACAATGACTGGAGACACAGATTTAATGTTGCAAACAAGAGAAATTGTGGAAATGTGAGAAAGAATAACGGTAATGGCCTGAAATGCTGCCAGCGAGTATGGTGGAAACAGATGCAAACAAAGATTTCAAATGCCTGGATACTTGAAGGAATTAAATGTGGGACTATAGTGGATATAGAGGAGAAATGGTCAGGCTGCATTATCTTAGGGATCACATGGAATAGATGGGCTGAATTATCTCGTTCTGTACCATAATGTCCCTCCAGCTCTAATAATGAATCCCTGAATTACCAAAATTTCCCTTTTGATCTCTTCCTTATCCATTTCTCTAATCTTAAAATCTATCTTTCTTTAAACCATTGTAGTTCTAATAAAAACATTTCATCTGAAATGTTAACTCTGGTTTTCCATAGCGATTGCCTCGCCTGCTTAGTATTTCCAACATTTGTCATTCTATTTAATTGTTGGGTTTAATGGTATCCATATTGATTTGTTTTCTGTTTTGAGTTTTATAGTTCTCTGGAAATTATGAGCCAACTTTTATCAATCCTTTTAATATCTGGCACAATTCATTCTTATCCACTTCTAAATCAAAGTAAAATAGAGATGCTTTTAAACTGAAATTTGTTAACTGTACTTTTGGACTCAAACAAATTATAATAAAACATCAAAGTTGAACTTAAAATAAATTAAAATTAGGATGGAATATGTTAAATCAGATCAGATTTTACTGTATATGGATTAATATTTTCCTTTGAATTCAATGAATATAAAACATTGTTTGAAACTCAAATGTTCAGAATGCTAATTTTTGGTGTGCTATTTATAAAGCTGTCAACATGCTGACAAATTGAATAGAAATCAGTACCATTATTCCGCTATAAGATAAACTTATCTTCAAAGACCAAGAAAATGCAGTGCTGACAAACACAGTTAATGAAGGTAGACAAGACAAGATTTCTAGTGATCACTTTCAGTCATAACTTATTGGAAGGTTTGATGAAATGGCATGAGCAGTATTTCTCCAGAATTACTGCTCAAGTAATTGTAAATCAGCCAGGCAAAATGACCATTTTGGGGGGATGCAGTGCAGTGATGGAACCTGACTCTGGGCTTTACCCATTTTTGATGTGCCCAGTGGACACTGTGTTTTACTCTAATATCAATTTGGATGTCACCAAAAGAACTACCAAATTGAGACATTCAACATGTAATTTTCAACAATTGATGAACATTCAAAGTTGAAGGCCATCCTCAGATGGCACGTGAAGTGGGATAAATCCCCACACTTGTGCTTTGCCAGAGAGAAAGCAGGTTAACAATATTAAAGAGCTGGAGTAACTCAGTGGGCCAAGCAGCATCTGTGGAGGGAATTATTGAATCAATATAAAGAAGGCTCCTGACAAGTTTCTTGTGGTCTCCAAGGATAAAATGGAAAGCAAGTTGCCCTGGGTGAAATTGTTGCCCTCCTTGGCAGCTGACTGTAGAGTTGTACAATCCTTATGAAAAACATAAAGTTGTTGCTGGTCTGTTTTCTTGGATGAGGATTCGGATTGTGATACAGGTGAATCAAATGGAGTGGAGTAAAATAATTTAAAAGCCGAGACAAGAAAATAATCTATGAAAAAATATTGGTTTAGGAGAGAAATAAAAACACAAAATGGTGAAAATTCACAGAAGAACAAGCAACTTGGTGGAGAGAGAAATAAGGTTAACATGTTAATGACCACCTGATCTGGGACAAATTAAATAAGCTGTGAGTGAAATGTTGACTTCCCCAGATGCTGCCTGACCTATTGAGTTACTTCAGCACTTGGTGCTTTGCTCAAGATTCCACCATCTACCATTCCTTGTGTCTCTATACGAAGAGCTCACATTCAGCCGCACACGTAGTCATGGAGGTGTGGGGAAATGAGGATGGTGGGCTTGATGGGTAGGCTGAAAATTGGGGGAAAAAGGACACATTTGAAGGAGGGAGAGATCTGCAGTTGCAGTGTGTAGGAGGGAACTGCAGGGGCTGGTTTAAACTGAAGAGCTGGTGTAACTCAGTAAGACAGCATCTCTGGAGAAAAGGAATAGGTGACGTTTCGGGTCGAGATCCTTCTTCAGCCTGAGGATTAGGTTGGTGAAAGACTCCGCACATTGGGGAGTGGCCTGCTTGGAGCATGTACTGCAATATGGTGACTCCCCAGTGATCATCAAAGAACACCCATAATGATAAAAGCAATGTTCCACCACGTTCTGCGTCTAATAGTGATTTTCTAATTTCTATCAGTGAGACAGAATTTCACACTGTTTCGATTCATAGGGCCATACAGTTGCTCAGTATGGAAAAGGCTCTTGGCACAACTCATTTTGTGTTGGGACCATTCTTCAAGGCAGTCTATTTCCCACCACAAATGCTGCTGGAACCGCTGAGTTCCTCTAGCAGTTTTCAGCACCTGCAGTCTCTAGTGCCTCCATATGACGCCAATTGATGACATTTTTGACCCCAACCCAGCCAGCAGTGTCCACATTAAAATATTCCTTTGAAATCGCATCATTAATCATAAATGGTGGGTGATGAACAAAGCTCATGGATTATTTTTGTATCCTAATATCCTGGGGGAGGGGGGGGGCACATATATTAATTATATGCAATATGCTTAGTTATTAACAGGAATTGAAGCATTTTGGGAAACTGGCTGTGCAAGTTGAATAACAGCTGGTGTAGTTGTGCCGCATATTGGTATTTCAGGAAGTTATGAGAGGGAAAGTAGTGTGAATGGTTGCTTGCTATTCCCACTTGCGGAGATCCTGATTCATTCATGCTGTTTACAGAAGGCAACTTTACACAGTAAAGGATAAAGTAGAATACAAAGTGCTGGAGGATCTCAGCAGGTCAGGCCGCATCCGGGAAAAGAATGAACAAACAAAGTTGTGATCAAGAAGGAACTGCAGATGCTGGAAAATCGAAGGTACACAAAAATGCTGGAGAAACTCAGCGGGTGTAGCAGCATCTATGGAGCGAAGGAAATAGGCAACGTTTCGGGCCGAAACCCTTCAGTTGTAAGTCTGGTCTGGACACTTCTTTTGATTCAGAGTCTGAAGAAGGATCCTGACCCAAAAGGTAATCTGTTCATTCTCTCCACAGATGCAGTCTGGCCCACTGAGTTCCTCCAGCATATTTTGCTCAAATTGCAGCATCTGCAGTTTCTTATGTCTACAAGGATAAAGTGGAACTCTGTAAGCAGGTTATCCTGTGTGATCTCACAGCCCTCCTTGACAGCTGACAGTAGAGTTGTACCATCCTTACAAAAAAACATGAGTTATTCCCAGTCTATCCTCTTGGAAGAGGAATTGGTTTGTGACACAGGTGAATCAGAGTGGAGCAAGAAGGATCTCGACTCAAAACATCAACTATTCCTTCTCTTCATAGATGCTGCTTGTCCCACTGCGTTACTCCAGCCTTTTGTGTCTATCTTCGGTTTAAACCAACATCTGCAGTTCCTTCCTACACAAAATAATTTAAAACTGAGACAAAAATGAATCTCTGAAAACATGTTGGTTTAGGAAAGAAATAAAAACACAAAATGGTGGAAATTCACAGAAGGCCAGGCAACCTCCTGGAGAGAGAAATAATGTTAACATTTTAATGACTGCCTGATCTAGAACAAAATAAAGAAACTGAGTAAAATGAAAAGGGTAAATCAAGGAAAGAACAAAAGAGAAGGGAATGAGAATGGGTGTGGGTGAGTCTGAATGACAAAGGTTTTGATGGTGTTAATGGGATTAGTGGAATCATTATGTGAACCTGTGGAATTCATTGGGCTGAAACTTGCAGGGAAATGCAGGTAGTTTCGTGTTAAACTGCTGACATTTACACCCATGCGCGTCTACAGGTTTGGCACACTCATGCTTATGTACAAATCCAGAAGTTGCCGATAGATTTCTTCTATCAACTTCCTGCTGGACTCCAATATGTCACCGATTCTCTCATCTGAAGTAATATTTCTGTTTAGTATCTACCGTGTCTGCATTTCATAGTTTGCACTGAATTTATATTGTGTTTTCTCTCCTGTTTATTTTCCATCTTCAATTCCAATTGGGGATTTTTTGTGTGTTTTTCCACCACTTCCCACAACTCATCTTGCATTTTTAAAAATTGAAACTTACCTCCAGACACCAAAGATGTAAGGGAATAAAATAAATTATGTTTAAAAGATAAATCAAGGTGATGGTTTTGAGGAATACGAAACAAAATGAAGAGAATGTAAATGTAAATGCAAATTCCAAAACATGCCACTTGCGCAGCAAAAGGGTGGCCTTGAGGTAGGTTGTATATTTTATTTTCTCAGTAGCCCAAACACATTGCTGTCCCTGACATAATACGTAAATGTGGCCCAAGAGAATTTAAGAGGTCTGGTACTACATAATGAGGGGCATAAACTGTTGAGCACAATTACTCAAAAATATACTATTTAGAAACTAACAATGATTAAATGGATTGTTGAAAGGACTGTGGAAAAGACTATTGCTGTTAAGATTAACAAAACATAATTTCCTAGGCATTAATGGTGAACTGTCTGTAAACTGTTAAAGGTACAGTTTGAATGAAATAAAATCTTACTTGCAGCAGCTTCTTAAGCATAGTCTTAGACAAGCACACACACACACACACTCAAACACACACACACGCAAACACACACACACGCAAACACACTCACACATTCACACACACACACGCAAACACACACACACAACAAATCATAGATACATTTTACATAACATTTATGAAAGGGGACTGTAAAAACAAGATATCAGTGTAAAAACATAATTAGAAAAATGAACAGATCTATGGTAGTGCAAGAGGTGGATCGTAGTGTCCCGTTGTTGATGTAGGATTAGAATTTTTATTTTTTTCGTTTAGTTTAGATTCAGCGCGGAAACAGGCCCTTCAGCCCAATTAATCCACACCGACCAGCGATCCCCGCACATTAATACTATCCTACACCCACTAGGGAAATTTTAAAAAAACATTTATACCAAGTCAATTAACCTACAAACCTGTACCAGTCTGACGAAGGGTCTCGACCCAAAATGTCTCCAGAGATGCTGCCTGTCCTGCTGAGTTACTCCAGCTTTTTGTGTCTATCCTCTCTGGATGTAGATTGGTTCAAGAATCTGATGGGTATATGAAAATATCTTCTCCTGTATCAGATGGTGTAGGACTTAAGGCTTCAGTACTTCCTGTCCGATGGCATCAGCAAAAAGATGGCAGCACCTAGGTGGTATGGATCCTTGATGTCAGATGCTGCCCTCTCAGGGCAGTAGATCATGAAGATGCATTCTAATTGTGTCAAGGCTGTGTAAATATTGGGCCATCTTGAATCCACCACACTCTGGTCTGAAGAAGGGTCTTGTCTCAAAACTTCACCCATTTCCTCTCTCCAGAAATGCTGCCTGTTCCGCTGAGTTATTCCAACATTTTGGATCTATCTTCGGTGTATAACCAGCATCTGCAGTTCCTTTCCTACACAGTCTGCAGCCTCTTGTATTTCTGTGTATTGGAATTGCCAAGCCAGGCCATGATGCAACCAGTCAGGATACTTAGTACAATACATCTGCAGAAGTTTGTAAGAATATTCAGAGATGAACCAAATTTGTTTAAACTTCCAAGTAGGTGCACCTTCTTCATGACTGCATACATGTGCTGGGCCCAATTCAGGTCATCCGAGATGTTAACACCAAGGAATCTGAAGCTGCTAATTCTCTCCACCACTGACACACCAAAAAACTGGTACAAGGTCACCTGACTTCCCTTTGTGAGATCAACAATTAAATATTTAGATAATTAGGATTGGTAAATCTTTCTGTCTTTTCATCTCTGGCCATTGCCAAACCATCTGCCGATCAAAAAAGCCCCCTCACCTTTATCAACCCATTACCTGCTAGTCCTAGTCCTGTCCCTCTTCTCATCCAGTGTTCTTTCCCCCCCCCATCCATCCAACTCCACCTCCACCCCGAAGGCATGTCTGAAGACATCCATGTTTTCCATCCATCCATCACCATCCATGTTTTCCCATAGATGCTGCCTGACATTTCGAGTTACTCCAGCACTTGGTATCTTCTTTAGTAAATCTTTCATTTGATTTGGTCATTCTACATACTATAGAAAACTTTAAAACGCTTTTATTTGTGCTCAAAAGTTCAATAATAATCGACAGACACTCCAAACAAGATAGGAAATTGCCGTAAATATAACCTTGTGAAAACCCAGGAAGATATATGTTATTTGGGTTAGATGCCCTCAGCCAAAATGAGAGATGGTGTTGTTTGCAGCACACAGACTAGGATAAACAAAAATAAGCAGTTATTTTCTTCACTGGAATATTATTCAATGATTATAGTTGGGTAAACAAGTGGCTGCAAGGTTGCTTTGATGTTTTCCAAAGCATTGATTATCCAGATTAATTCTGTGGTTGGGATCAACATGATCTAAACTGGATGTTCTCTGCTCATATTAGAGTCATAGAGTACTGCAGTGTGGAAACAGGCCCATGGGCCCCAACTCGCCCACACTGGCCAACAATGTCCCAGGTACATTAGTCGCACTTGCCTGCGCTTGGTCCATAACCCTCCAAACCTGTCCTATCCATGTACCTGTCCAACTGTTTCTTAAACGATGGGATATTCGCAGCCTCAACCACCTCCTCTGGCAGCTTGTTCCATACACCCACCGAAAAGTTACCCTTCAGATTCCTATTAAAGATTTTCCTCTCCACCTTGAACCTATGTCCTCTGGTCCTCGATTCCCCTACTCTGGGTTAATGTGCATCTACCCGCTCTATTCCTCTCATGATTTTGTATACCTCGAAAAGATTCCCCCTCATCCTCCTACGCTGCATGGAATAGAGACCCAGCCTACTCAACCTCTCCCTATAGCTCACACTGTCTAGTCCTGGCAACATCCTTGTGAATCTTTTCTGAACCCTTTCAAGCTTCACAATATCTTTCCTATAACGGTGCCTAGAACTGAGCACAATACTCAAAATGTGGTCTTACCAACGTCTTATACAACTGCAACATGATCTCCCAACTTCTCTACTCAATAGGTTATTCCCGGAAGTGGCGGCGCTGTTGAATGGCTGCGGCTCGCCTGCAGTCCATCTGTTTTTACTTTTTTTTGTTATTTTTTTGTCTTGTTTAGTTAAATTTTTGGTTATTAGGTTGTGTTATGTGTGGGGGGGGAGGGGCGGGGGGGCTGAAACATGGTTTTCTGGCTCTCCCTTCGGGGGAATGTGACTATTTCTGTCGTATCCCCCCTTCTCTGCCTCAGTCTGCGCTGAGGCCTAATGGCGGAGCTGGCGGCCTCCAACTTGCGACCGACCTCGAGGCTCCGGAGGCAGAGCCAGCCAGGACTCACCAACGCGAGGCTGGCCGTCTTCGAGCTGTGGCGGCGTTTGGGCCCTCCAGTACCAGCGGCACGACTCGGGGCTGAGATGGCGCTCCGGTGGGGGCGGCCCGGCGCGGGGCTGAGACGACGCTCCGGTGGCAGCGGCACGACTCGGGGCTGTGACGGTGCTCCGGTGAGGGCGGCCCGGCGCGGGGCTGAGACGGCGCTCCGGTGAGGGCGGCCCGGCGCGGGGCTGAGACGGTGCTCCGGTAGCTGAAGCGGCGTTCTGGCGGCTGCGACCTGAATCCGGGGCTCGGCCGCGGGCCAGTGGACAACATCGTCGGGAGCTCGCAGGTCACAGGCTGGTGCCTGTTTTCCGGAGCTCCCGCGGCAACAGCTGCGTCCGCTGGACTGGAGGGCAGCAGCTTCGACCACCCCGGGCTGCGGAGCTTGAACCGGCCCGTTCGCGGAGCTCGGTTGAGCTGCGGGACTGACTACCATCGCCCGGTGGGGTAACAACATATCGCCTCAGCGCAGAGGGAGGATGCGGAGAAGAGACAGTAACTCTAACATGTTTGCCTCCATCACAGTGAGGGGGTTCCTGGTGAACTCACTGTGGTGGATGTTAATTTGTGTTTATTGTGTGTTTTGTTGTTTATTATTATATGTATGGTTGCAGGCAACGAAATTTCGTTCAGACCAAAAGGTCTGAATGACAAATAAAGGATCTAAGTATCTAGGTACACAAAAATGCTGGAGAAACTCATCGGGTGCAGCAGCATCTATGGAGCGAAGGAAATAGGCAACGTTTCGGGCCGAAATCCTTCTTCACACTCAATACTCTGACTGATGAAGGCCAAAGTGCCAAAAGCCTTTTTGACCACCTTATCTACCTGCGCCTTGACCTTCATGGAGCCATGCACTTGTAGATCCCTCTGCACTACAACCTACCTAGAGGCCTACCATTTACTGTGTAGGTCCTGCCCTTGTTCTACATCCCAAAATGCAACATCTCACACTTTTTTATTAAATTCCATCAACCATTCCTCCGCCCACCTGGCCAATCGATCCAGATCCTGCTGCAATTGTTCACAACCATCTTCACTATGTTGAAAACCACTAACTTTTGTATCATCAGCAAACTTACTAATCTAGCCACGTATGTTCTTATCCAAATCATTGATTTAGATAACAAACAGTAATGGGCCCAGCACCAAACGCTAAGGCACACCACTCGTCACAGGACTCCATTCTGAGAAGCAACCTTGGAGCTTCCATGAAGCCAATTTGCTATCCATTCAGCTCTCTCTCCTTGGATCCCATGAGATCTAACCTTCCAGAGCAGCCTACCATGCGGCACCTTGTCAAACGCCTTACACAACATCTACAGCTCTGCCTTCATCAACCTTTTTGCTCATGTCTTCAAAAAATTCAATCAGATTTGTGAGACACGACCTCTCACATACAAAACCATGCTGACTGTCCCTAATCAGTAGAGCCAGGATGTTTAGGCGCTAAAAATCTCTGAAATAGGCAGGCAAAAAGGCATAATAAAATTACAAAAAAAGCACAAAAAAGGCATTTATTGGCAAAAAAGGCATAAAAAGGCAATTTTATCCACCACCAAAATATGGGTAAAAATGATAATATAAAGGTATACTACATTCAATTACCAAAGTTGCCTGGTTGCACATAACTACTAGCATTTTTATCAAATTATCTGGTGTTAAACTATGCCGTCGTCAGACAGAATATGCTTCAGTTGTGAAAAACTTCTTTCTACCCCAGCTAAGGTCACTGGTACATACCTGAAACAAGCTACAAACTCTACATTCATGTTGATATCTTGTGCATTACAACTACCTTTGAGAACTTTAGCTATGCTTTATTTCTTCAAGATCTTTGTAAGCTAAAGTCACTCTCTCACATTTTCCTTGTATGTCTTAACCTACATCGCCAGGAACCTTAAGTACAAAGTACAGCAAGTGAAGATGTAAACAACTGAGCAATAGTTATGCTCTTTGACTTCTCCAATACTTCCGATGTCAAGAAATACTCCTTTGATGGTTGACCTGCCTCCAGTGTACCAATGACCACATTGGCAACATATCTCCCCACAGCATCGGTTGTCTCGTCTATTGAGATCCATATTTTGTTGCGTGCAACTTCATCTCTAATTTTCTGCACAACAATGTTGAAATATCTGTCAACATAATTGTTCCGTAATGATGACTCGCTCGGTATATGTTCCTCTGTGTATTTCTCTAAAAAACCTCTGAGAGATTTGTTTTCCAATTTCCACAGTGGAATTCCAGCATCAATGAATGCTTTGCCCAGATCACTCGAAAACTCAGATATGCGACTGGAGCCAGCAGTAAATGTTGTGAGGAGACAAGCTTGCGTATTTCCTCCCTTCAGTTTCTCTGCTGCCAACTTGTGTTTAGCTGTCTGTACATGCTGGGAGACAAAATATTTCTTCTCATGATTCACTGCTTTCTCACATGCTTTGCAAAACAGCACACAGTTGTCTGTAGAAAATATATCACTCCCGTACACTCTCACCAAATCATTCAGTTTTTTACAAGGCATTGACTAGACTTTAAGCATTTTGACACTTGCAGGGGTAGATCCTACAGGAGCGGGAATGCAGACCTCTACAGGCAGGTCAAGTATAAGCTGAGAAGAGGAATCAGAGCTGCCAAGGAAAGATACTCTGAGAAGTTGAGGAGCAAGTTCTCAGCAAATGACTCTTCTTCAGTGTAGAAGGGCTTGCAAGAAATCACAAGCTACAAGAGGAAAACACCCCGCTCCTTGGACAATCGTCAGCTGACCAACGACCTGAACAAGTTCTACTGCAGGTGCGATAAACAGAAACTTAACCGTGATATCTCCCACACCCCATCCCCAACCAACACTTCACACCTGCTCATAGCTTGACTCCAGTTTGAAAATACTAGATTTTTCCCTCTCCTACTCCTCCCCAATTACCACTTCACACCTACTTAAAGCATGACTCCAGTCTGCAAAGACTGGACCCTTCCTCACGCACCCCTCTCCAGTCACCACTTCACACCCACTTACAGCCGGGTTTCGCCTCAGTGGTGTAAATTTTCTTGTAAGTTACGTTAAAATGGCAAAAAAAAGGCTGATTTAGGCACTCAATCGTGAAAAAGGCATTATCTTCCTGAAATCATGAAAAAAGGCATGAAAAGGCACTTACGGCATTTATGGCAAAATCCTGGCTCTACTAATCAGCCTTTGACCATCCAAATGCCTGTATATTCTATCACTCAGAATACTCTCCAGTAACTTTCCAACTACAGATGTTAAGCTCATCAGCCTATAGTTATCAGCATTTTCCCTGCAGCCCTTCTTGAAAAAAGGCACATTTGCCACCCTCCAGTCCTCTGGCATCTCTCCTGTATTTAAGGACAACATTTATTTATTTATTTATTTTATTTATTAGTTATTTATTTCAGACAGAATAAAAGAATAAAAAGCAAATGTGAAACAGCATACAAAAAACAAAACAAAAATATTTATAAAGTGTCATAAACAATATCTATAAATAAATGAAATCATATGTGTCTGAAAAGGAGCAGGAAGAAGCCAAAGCTTATTAATTCCCACCCCTTATTCAACTGCTTGTAATTATCTCATACAAATTTAGCAGCTATATGTACACCATATGTACACCAGCCACTATATATACAGCAAATTATTTACATTTGAACACTAATCAAATATTTACAAAGCCATACAAAAAAGAAAATAAGGAAAATAAAAGAAAAATACCACAAATACTATACAGTATCTTAGTCATATTTACAACCCATCACTCTATAATCACCCTTCCCAATACAATCAGTATAACAAATATCACAACCTATCCTCATCCCAATATCCTTTTAAACAAGTGTTTTTGTACATCTTTTTAAACTGAATTATGCTTGTGCTAAGTTTTATCTCCTGTTCCAGACCATTCCACAAATTCACACCACAGATTGCTATGCACATACTTTTAAGAATTGTTCTGACATTGAGTTTTTAAAAATTATGTTCCCCTCTCAAATTATACCCTCCCTGTCTTTCCATAAACAGTTTTTGTATATTTCTTGGAAGTAAATTATTTCTTGCTTTGTACATGATTTGCGCAGTCTTAAATTTAACCAGATCAGTGAACTTCAGTGTATGTGACTTTAAGAATAATAAATTGGTGTGTTCAAGATATCCAACGTTATTGATAATTCTTATTGCTCTTTTTTGTAATGTGCATAATGGCTGTAGGTTGGTTTTGTAGGCGTTACCCCATATCTCCACACAGTAACTCAGATATGGCAATATGAGTGTATTATACAAAGTATGTAATGATTTGTGGTCCAGAATGTGTCTTGATTTTCCCAATATTGCTATAGACTTTGCCAGTTTTGCTTTGACGTGGTTTATATGTGGTTTCCAGCAGATTTTGTGGTCTAAGATCACACCAAGAAATTTATTTTCATATACTCTTTCTATACTTATGTTGTCTATTATCAATTGTACTTGAGGGTTTGTTTTATGTTTTCCAAATAGCATAATCTTTGTTTTGCTTAAATTTAGAGACAATTTGTTGACATCAAACCACTGTTTTAATTTATTCATTTCTGATGTGATGACTTCCAAGAGATGCTTCAAATTGTCACCGGAACAAATAATATTCGTATCATCGGCAAATATAATCAATTTCAGTATATTTGATACTTTACATATGTCATTAATGTACATTATGAAAAGCTTTGGACCTAACACAGACCCTTGAGGTACTCCACAAGTTATGTTCATGTAAGTTGATTTATGTTCACCTATTTCTACAAATTGTTGCCTGTTTCTTAAATAGCTTCTCACCCAATCCAGTCCAACCCCTCTGATGCCATACTTATCCAGTTTCATGAGTAAAATGTCATGATTTACGGTATCAAATGCTTTTTTTTAATCTATAAATATTCCCACAGCAAGTTTTTTATTATCTATGCAATTTGTGATTTCCTCAATTAGTTCCATTAGTGCCATAGATGTTGATCTGTCTGTCCGGAATCCATATTGACTGTCGACCAAAAGCTTATGTTTTTCAATGAAATTGTCAAGTCTTTCTGTAAAAGGTTTTTCAAGGATCTTGGAGAATTGGGAGAGTAAAGAAACAGGCCTGTAATTTGTGAAATGGTGTCTATCCCCAGTTTTATATAAGGGTATTACTTTAGCTATTTTCATTTTGTTCGGAAATTTACCGTATTGAAAAGACAAGTTACAGATATGAGTTAATGGTTCGGCAATTTCTTCAATAACGTTTTTTATTATAATCATGTCAATATCATTCCAATCAGTAGAGGATTTGCTTTTACATTTTCTTACAATGTCTATGATTTCTTTTCCTTCGACTGCTCTAAGGAAGATAGAGCTATTATTTCTATCCGAAAGATCAGTATCTGCCCCTTCTTTTGTTTCTGGGTCATTAATTTTTTCTGCCAAATCTGGTCCCACATTTACAAAGAATTTGTTAAAACCATTAACCGCATCATCCATATTATTTATTGTCTTTTCATCCTCAATAAAATACTCAGGGTAGCCTGTATTTTTTGATCCATTTCTAATAATACTATTTAGCACGTTCCATAAACCTTTCATATTGTTTTTATTATTCTCTAACATTTTATTATAGTATTCTTTCTTACATATCCTCATAATATTGGTTAATTTATTCTTATATTTTTTATATTTATTTTCTGCTTCTGAAGTTCGATATTTTATGAATTGTCTATATAGTGTGTTTTTCTTTTTGCAGGCATTTTTTAAACCCTTAGTGATCCATGGACTGTTTGTTTTTGTCTATCACTATATTGTTTCACAGGACAGTTTTTGTCATAAAGTGATTTAAAAATATTTAGAAATCCATTGTATGCTTTGTCGACATCTTCACCCTCATATACTACCCTCCAATTCTGTTTCAGTAATTCATTCTTAAATGCATTTATGTTTTCTTCGGTTCTCACCCTTTTGTATTTGAAATGACTGGTGTTCCTAGGTTTCCTATAACTACAGTGATAAACAATAAAAACAGTTAAATGGTCACTGATGTCACTGTATAATAGTCCGCTTACTGTATTGTTTTCCATAATGTTTGTGAATATGTTGTCTATTAATGTCGCACAATGAGAAGTAATTCTACTGGGTCTGGTTATTCTAGGATATAAACCCATACTGTACATAGTATTGATGAATTCATCTGTCATTTTATGCTTTTTTGGATTCAACAGGTCAATATTGTAATCCCCACAGATGAACATAATCTTTTGTAATGATTTTGTAAACATGGTTTCCATCCAATCTTTAAATATTTCAATACTGGATCCAGGAACTCTGTATATACAGCTCACAATAACATTTTTGGTCTTTTCCATACAAATTTCTACTGTAATACATTCCAACAAGTCGTCAACAGCAGTTGTCATGTTCTCCACCACCTTATATTTCAGTCTTTTATCCACATAGATCGCCACACCTCCTCCATTTTTTTCCCTTCTGTTTATATAATTCAGTTCATAGCCATCCATGTCAAAGTCCACACCTTTCTCAGGGCTGATCCAGGTCTCTGATATTGCTATAAGGTTCAATGGGTTCTTGAACTGTCTTAAATATTCCTTTATGGTGCGGAAGTTGGCATATAGACTTCTGCTATTAAAGTGGATAATTGATATATTATGTTCTGATTGGAAAGTTATATTGAATTGCTCATCTGTGTAATAACTGCAGCTGTTGTTGATATTGTTAAGTAAATTATTTTCTGGTTCAATATCATTTTCTACGTCATGTGTGTTATGCTCTGTATAGGCAAAGGTTTCTAGTCCTGATAGATATATATATTTTTCGTCAGGAATTATCATGGTTGTGGTTTTTATTTTAAATATTCTCTATTTGCTACTAAGTGTATTCCATTACCTTGTTCGGGTTTGTCACCTTGGTATTTATCCAGTTCATCCTGGTCCCTAATGACTAATACTTTGGCTTGTTCAGGTGGTCCGTTCAGCTTGATGAATATTTTGCAGTTTGCAGTCCATGTAATCAGAACATAAATTTCAACCAGAGCTCTCGTAAATTCCTCACTAGTTTCCCACAATGTCCTCGGATATATCTGATTAGACCCCGGAGATTTGTCTACCTTCAAACACGACAGTGCCTTCAGTACTTCCTCGACGGAAACCCTGACTGCTCTCATGACACTTATATAGACACTGGGTAAATACAGAGGAGAAATACTCATTGCGAACCTTGCCCATCTCCTGTGCCTCCTTTTATTCCTGAGAAGTCCCACTCTCTCTCTAGTTACCCTTTTCCCCCTAATGTGTTTATAAAATCTTTTGGGATTGTCTTTTATGCTACCCACCAGTGCTATCTCCTGGCCTCTTTTTGCCCTTTTGATTTCCTTTTTTAGTTTGCTCCTTTGTTCCAAAAACTCCTCCAGGGATGCACTTGATCCCAGCTGCCTATACCTGTCCCATGCATCCTTCTTGTTTTTGACTAACGTCTCAATTTCCCTCACCAGCCAAGCTTCCTTATGTTTGCCTGCTTTGCCTTTCACTCTAACTGGGACGTACACATCTTGAGATAGTACACTTTTAAAAACATCTCACTTGGCTGATGTTCCTTTCCCCTCAAATAACCTGCTCCAGTCAACTTGAGCGAGACCTTCTCTCATACCCTCAAAGTTGGCCTTACCCTAGTTGAGCATTTTAACACATGGACCCTCACCGTCCCGATCTATTGCTCTGGCAGTTTATTGCCCAAGCAGCAGCGAAGATGAAAAATAGCTCAACGTATTTGCATATAATACACTCCTGGCTAGCCTCTTGTTCATTATCCAAAAGTTCACCATCACAAACTCTGCTGTCTGAATCTCATCGTACATTGTGCAAGTCTACCAGACCGACAAGAATGAAAAATGCGAGAAATATTCCACAGGTCAGGCTGTACCTGTGGGAAGGGAACCAGAGAAACACTCAAGATTGTGAAGAAGGGTCTCAACCCGAAACGTCACCTTTCCACGTTCTCCAGAGATGCTGCCTGACCCAGTTGAGTTACTCCAGCAATTTGCGTCCTTCACGTTGAAGGTCCTTTGTCAGAACGAAGAGATCCTTGCAAAGAGTAGCCAACCTGAAGTGTTGCCTTTTGCCAAAGATGCGGCCTGACCTGTTGAGTATTTCCAATATTTTCTGTTTTTGTTTAAGATTTCCAGCTTCTGCGGGTTGTTGATATCCACCATCCCTGTATGGACTTCTGCTTGATCTGAATTTAATATTTCCAAATATCTTGTTTCTCCCTAATGTTGTGTTTCGGTTGTAAATAACTGAAGCCTTACACCATGATAAAGGTCCAAAGACTTTATTAACTAAATAGCTAATATGACTTCACACTTGCACATCTCTCTAATTCTAACTCTCTAATTCTAAGGGAACCAGGCAGGGAGGGTTACAGTAAAGCTAGTGGGCGTAACTACAAAAGCATGACTCATAACATGAGTGACACTGATCTATATCCTTCCTCTTAAAGAATCAACAGTACAAACCCATTAACTAAGTAAGGCATGCATAGTAATTGATAATAAACCGGAGGAAAGTCAAACATAGTCGATACTTCACAACCGGCCTACAAACATGACCAGCATGTGTACGATAGAGACCATCTCCGTTCTTTTTCCCCGGGGAGAGGGCAGGTTGTTTCACAGGCGATGGAGACTGAATCAACATCCCTGGAGATGAAGCAGGAGACTGTGGCGCAGGCGAAGATGGTACAGGCAGAGGAGCCGTTGCAGACATGGATTGTTGTGCTGGTAGAAGCATGGGAGTGCCACTAGATGCAGACAGAAGTGAACTTGTATGATCTGGATAATACGGAGGAGGAACTGGCTTGTTCACAGGCAGGATATGTTGCCTGTTATGCCTGTAGGTGCCGCCATCGGTACTGACGATATATGAGCGTGGCTCTGAAGCAATTCCAGAAATTACTCCAATACGGTCATTGCCTTTGTCAGTCTGTAAACGAACCACCACTTGGTCAGCGGTGGCAGTGGCCTACTTGTCTTGTCAAACCATTGTTTTTGAATGTCATGCTTCTGTTGCAACCTGGATTGAACCTCCTCAGGTGGAATCACTTGTGGGATCAATGCCTGATCCGCTACAGGCACTGTGGCACGGGTCTGCCTTGACAATAAATGTTGAGCGGGTGAACCCAAGATGGGGTCATGGGAGATGTTGCGTAAGTTGAGCAGATCCAGAAATACGTCAGATTTAGCTCTGTAAGAACGTTCCGTGAACTGTTTAGCACTTTTGACAGCCCGTTCAGCCAGCCCATTAGACTGTGGATATTCAGGGCTGCTGGTGATGTGGTGAAAATTCCAGTTTAAGACACTCTAGCGAACTCCTTGAATTGTTGTCTGGTTAATTGACTGCCGTTGTTAGTTAGCAGTCTGCCCGGAGATCCGTAGACTGAAAAGTGGCGAGATAACTTCGAAATCGCTGGAAGTGGGGCTGTTAGGAAAATCAATGTCAAACCATCCTGAATAAGAATCAATGAGCACCAGGTACTGTTTGCCATGCCAATCAAATATGTCAGCTGGGACTGTAGATCACGGGAGCGCAGGCACAGGATGTGAAAGAAGTGGTTGCTTTTATTGGTGAGGTGCCAAACTGTTGCACACTGCACAGGATGCCACATTCTCGGTGATGTATTCGGCCATGCCAGGCCAGTAAAACATGCTTCTTGCCCATAAGACAGTAGCTTCAGCACCTGGGTGCCCTGCATTGACAGTGTTAAAATACTGGTTGTGCAGCGAAGCAGGAACCACAGCCTTGTGTCCTTTTAAAATAATGCCATCTTGCAGCACTAGCCCCCACAGCACCCACAGATGTGCTCAGTCTGCAGAGATTCCTTGGCATGGCCAACTATTTGAGCAAATTCATTCCGGATTTCAGCGAAATATCAGCTCCATTGCGCCAACTTACACAAAAAGACTCTGCTTGGACTTGGCACGAGCAACAACAGAAAGCGTTCGACACTCTTAAGCAGCAGATGTCTTGTGCTCCTACTCTGGCTTACTTTGATCCTAAACTACCGATTACACTTACTTGTGACGCCTCACAACACGGGCTGGGCGCAGCATGCCTTCAGAATGATGGCAACGGCAATAAGCCTGTTGCCTATGCCTCGCACACCATGACTGACAGAGAACAACGATATGTCCAAATTGAGAAAGAGCTGTTAGCGGTTGTTTTTGCCTGCAAGAAATTCAACGATTTCATCTTTGGTCACACGGTCACAATTGAAACTGACCACCAACCTTTGATCAGCATTTTCAACAACCCTATCCACACCTCCCCAGCGCGCCTACAGCGGATGTTACTGCAACTTCAGAAATATGACTTCACACTTGCACGTCTCTCTAATTCTAAGGGAACCAGGCAGGGAGGACGACAGATGGCACAATGGGCTAAGTGTTCGGCTGGCTACCGGAAGGTAGCCGGTTCGAATCCCGCTTGGAGTGCATACTGTCGTTGTGTCCTTGGGCAAGACACTTCACCCACCTTTGCCTGTGTGTGAATGTGTGTGAGTGATTGGTGGTGGTTGGAGGGGCCGTAGGCGCAGATTGGCAGCCACGCTTCCGTCAGTCTGCCCCAGGGCAGCTGTGGCTACAGAAGTAGCTTACCACCACCGAGTGTGACTGAGGAGTGAATGAATAATGCGATGTAAAGCGCCTTGAGTATTAGAAAGGCGCTATATAAATCCCATCCATTATTATTATCATTACTGTAAAGCTAGTGGGCGTAACTACAATAGCATGACTCATAACATGAGTGACACTGATCTACACCTAAGTCCCAGGGTATTTCACCTGCACTCATTATTCCTTTGTTTCCTATGTTTCCGACCTCTTGTGCAACGGGCATATTTTAAGATCATTACTGACAGCCCTTGTATAGGTATTACAATTTCTCACTTCCATTTCTGCATTTAAAATTAATCTTCAGGTGGTATAAGTGGACATAGCAGATTAGTTATCTGTAATAATGGAGCACTCAAGGTCAGCTCTACAGAACCAATTGCCCAGTCAAAAGATGAAGTCCTATTCCTCGTACTGACTTGAACTTTATTGTTATGAAGTCAAAAACAGAGACAGCAGAATGGTAATTGAAGAGTTAATAGGGCAGCCAGAAGTTGGGCATTCTACTTGCAGATTGCATTGAGGTATTGTGCAAACTGGCACCCGATTTGCATTTGGTTTCTATAATATTGAGCGTTCTGCCTTTTGAGAATTGAATTTATTACAATAAATTGAATGAATAATATTGTCTATTGACTTAGAAGAATGACAAATTCACCTTCAACAAACAACAGGAGCAGAACTAGTTAGAAAGCATTAAAACTCAGTACAGGTGTTACTCAGCAGGTTAGATGCGGAAGGAATGAAAAAGCAGCTTTTCTTAAGGATTGTGCCTATAAATGAGTTCTTAAGAACACTGTGTCTCTGATATGCTTAGAATCGGATTCTAGACTGTGTGCATCATTTGGGTTTGTGTTCCACTAACACTAGAAATTGAGAAGGTGGCGAAACTATTCAGAAGACAGAAAAGCCGGAAATCGGATAATGTTTCCCCTACCACCCTCAAGCTCTGTGCCGAACAACTGGCACCAGTCTACACAGACATTTTCAACCAGTCCCTGCAAACCTGCCTGCTTCAAAGTCTCCACTATTGTTCCTGTACCCAAAAAGCCAAGGATTACAGGTCTTAATGACTACAGGCCTGTTGCACTGACCTCTGTAATCATGAAGACCCTTGAAATTGCGCTGCCCCACCTGAAAATATCACATGCCCCTGCTGGACCCCCCTGCAGTTTGCATACCGGGCCAATAGATCAGTGGATGACGCAATTAACCTAGGCCTGCACTTCATCCTCCAGCACCTAGACCGCCAGGGGACCGATGCAAGGATTTTGTTTGTGGATTTTAGCTCTGCATTCAACACCATTGTGCCAGAGCTACTACACTCCAAACTCTCCCAGTTGTCTGTGCCTGAACCCCTCTGTCAGTGGATCACCAACTTCCTGACAAACAGGAAGCAGCATGTGACGCTGGGAAAGCACATCTCGGACCCACAGACCCTCAGCATAGGAGCACTGCAAGGCTACGTACTCTCCCCTCTCCATTACTCTTTCTACACCAATGACTGCACCTCCACAGACACCTCTGTCAAGCTTCTCAAGTTTACGGACGACACAACCCTGATTCGACTGATCCAGGATGGGGAGGAATCGGCCTACAGACAGGAAGTGACACAGTAAGCATCCTGGGGCCATCGCAACAACCTGGAGCTCAATGCTCTTAACACAGTGGAATTGATTGTAGACGTTAGGAGAGCTCCCCCTCCTCTCCCCCCACTCACCATCAACAACACCATAGTCCCATCTGTGGAGTCATTTAATCCTTGGAACCATCATCTCCAGGGACCTTAAATGGGAGGCCGTCATCGACTCCACAGTCAAAAAAGGCCCAACATAGGATGTACTTCCTGTGGCAGCTGAGAAAACACAATCTGCCACAGGCAATGATGGTCCAGTTTTATACTGCCATCATAGAGTCTGTCCTCACCTTCTCCATCTATGGTCTGGTTTGGCTCAGCCACCAAGCATGACATCCGGAGGCTGCATTGTTCGATCAGCTGAGAAGGTTGTTGGCTGCAACCTTCCCCCCCCATCGACAAACTGTACACTGCAAGGGCCAGGAAGCGAACGGATAAGATCATCTCTGACCCCACTCACCCTGACCACAAACTCCTTGAAGCACTTCCCTTTGCAAGGCGTCTCCGGACTGTCAGAGTCGCCACAGCCAGCCATAAAATACAGCTTTTTTACCACGAGCAGTAGCTCTGCTCAACAATAAAAAGTCTATAGCCTCCTTTTGCTCTGGTATGTTACTTGCGAGCAAAGCACCAAGACAAATTCCTTGTAGGTATACATACTTGGCTAATAAAATGTATTCTATTCAATTCAATTCAATTAATCAGCATTTTTTCATATATTATAAACTAATTGTATTAAAAATGCATCTGAAGCCTAAAGAAGTCAAGTAGGGCATACCCAGCATCACACAAACTTGATTACAAGAAAATGTCTGCAAATTATTAAAACAGTTCATATATAGTCCCCCTCCACACCTGCCAGCATTTCTTCCCTATTTCAGAATGTATCAAGCTGGAGTAAGATTTCACAATCCGGGTAGTTTTCCCAGATGTCCAAAGCAATTCAAGTTTCCAAGAGGTTAACCTAAAGAGGCTTCATAAACTATCTTATAAACGAAACATCGTAAAAGTTTATGTGTACAGACAGTTATGCAGTAGCGGTAATCAATCAACATTGCTACACGGCAGGACATGCTGATGGATTTATATTCAATACTTCCCCGCCCTGGGGCTATTTTGTCAATCGTAGAGTGTCTAGCAGCATCTTGGTTGAGCTCAGCAGGTTTACCATAAAAGATCAGGTATGAAACCTCTCTGATCTTCATAGATATAATTTTGCCACTATATTAATGTTTATGTAAACAGAAGGGATAAACTAGAAATATTTTGTTAAATTAAATGTTTTAAAAAGGAAGGTGAATATACCACCAGTGCATGAAAGTATAAAGGAGAGTTTGTGTATTTGATACGATCTGTTTGATCTATTGTTCTCATGTGTTCAAAGTGAGGAAATACCTGTGGGCTTTCACAGTTCCCACAAGACTGGAGATTTTATAAAAGACAATGTGAAGGTGCATATTTACTAAACTGGCTATGGCAGAATCCAGCAGTAGATCTCAAGAGTCAAGTGTTTTATTGTCATATGTCTTGACATGCAAACATAGTACTCTGTAAATGCCATAATCATATCTATATAATTAAAAGTCTCATCTTGACCACTTCCTGTCTGCGCTGTATATTGATTTTAGAAAAAATGCTACCATATATCCTCTCGCCTGTCAATCACCGCAATGAAGGTAACGCCCCTTCAGGGAGGGGGGGGGGGGGGCAGGACTATTAAACCCCGGATGCCTGAACATGACTCAGTCACTCTGCAAGATCGTGAGGGAGAGGCCACGACTCTCATTCTAGTCTGTGAATCAACTGAACTGTGAGTCTGCAATGTACTTGCAATAAATGATTGGTTAGCCCTTAATGAAAATGAAAAGAGTTGTTAGGCCTGCCCTGTGCTTGAAACTGCAATGGCAATGGAAATGAAGTGAAAATTCAATGAGCTGTTTGGCTTGGCCTGCCCTGTGCTTGAAACTGCAATGGCAATGGAAGTGAAATGAAAATGCAATCAGCTGTTTGGCCTGTCCTGTGCTTGAAATGAAATGAAATGAGTTGTTTGGCCTGCCTGAAACCACCAATTTCGGCCCCTATTAGCCGAGAAACCAGTCCCTTTTGCCCAAAATGCCTGTGCCAGGCCAGGAAAAGTCCAGAAAAAGTGTCTTTCATTATTTCACTCTTTTTTAAAAAAAAGAGCCCCTTCAGCCCACCAGGCCTGTACTAGCCAGGAGGAGCCCCTTCGGCCCATCAGTAAGTATTCCTCCTGCAAGTATTAAACCTCACCCCGGTATTTTTCTCCCTCCCTTCATTGGCTCCCTGTGATATACAGGTCAGGATAAACTTTCCTCCTTCATTGCTGTGATCTGCAGAAAAGGATGAAAAATGTCTAAAATGGATTCTCCACTCTCTCCCGCTTCTCTCTCATAGAGTCTCTCACCTGTTTTGAGCAGAATTTCTATCAGTTTCTGAGTTTCCAACCCACCAGGCCTGAGTGACTGAGCTGCCAGCCCACCAGGCCTGAGTGACTGAGCTACCGGCCCACCAGGCCTGAGTGACTGAGCTGTAAGCCCAAGAATCCATTCGGTTCACAATGTCCATACTAGCCCTCTGGAAATCAGTCCCTTCAGCCCACAACACCCATACTAGCGCTCCAGAACCCCCCCCCCCCAACTGGCCACCAATATTGGCCCAATGGGTCCCGTTTAGTCTAGTAACTTATAAAACTCTGATCTTGGATGTGGATGTGTGTGGATGTGTGTGGGTGTGTGTGGGTGTGTGTGTGTGTGTGCCTTTTCATATGTAATTTGAAAACCTGATGCCGTAATGGTGAAAAATTTTCATATTCCGGTAGAGATTTACCTCATGGTTTTGAAAATCCCCTCATCTGAAAATTTGATTCATTATTTCCTGAGATTTTTACAGGTTGAATATAAATGTCCCCAATCTCGTTGTTTTGTTAATTGAACACGTAGTTCAACATCCTCAAGGAGTGTAATCCGATGGAAACTGATTCAGATGCTATGTTTAAGAGCTTGTTCAAAGAAAGGGCATATTTTAAAGGAGTGACTGAAATACTTGCAGGGGAATGTGTGAGGAGGTTATTATTTGTCTTTTGTTTTAGCTTGAACCAGATTCAAAGTTTAATATAATAATTGTGCTGATACCGACTCCAACCAACCACGTAATGAATATCATCCATTCCGGAGGTTTTCTTTTTCTGATGCCATTTAAACTTCACTTGGATTTTAATCACTTCAATGTAAAAATAATTGGGATTGGGGAGCAATGGAACAAAAATTCCAATGCCCTCGGTACATATTAACTGTAATATAATAATGTATGCATGTTAGTAGGTGCAATCAAAACAAAAATCTTTTTATCATTGTTGTGGTATGAATACCTACAGAAAATATTATGTACTCTCATATTAACACATTTAATAGAATAATATTGCTTAATTATATAGTTATTAGACTTTGCATTTCGGAAAAGTCCCAGCTGAGAGGAAGTCAGCAAAATACTGAAAATATTAGGGGTGAATATGATTTCAGGACAGTTTGTTAGGAAAATGAAGGAAAAATTAATAGAATACATACAGCTGAGTGAGTATAATTTTATGGATGAGAAATTGGGTTCAGCCAATTGATGACTTCTTTGACAAAGTAACTAGCATGTTAGATAATAAGGAAGCCAATGGATGTAGCAAATTTTGTTATGCAAAATTTGGTCTGTAAAGTGCCTCATAAAAGATTACCGCATTAGATAAGCACCTGTGGACGAACATAATAGGTTAAGTCTAGGGGGGTCAGATATGGGCTTTATGTGTGTGCCAGATATATTGTCAGTGCAGAGGGGCTAGGAGCAAGGCCAAGTGTGCATCCAGAGTCAAGGTCTGGAATAGTACTGGGTGTGCAGTCAAAGCTGGGACAATGGGAGTGTTCAGCACTGGGAACCTAAGCAGGTCAGCAGCTATGATCAGGGTAGAATAGGGGGCAGGTGTAAGGCTGGACTCAGGGTCAGGAATGAGAGAAGGTATGCTACTGAAGTCAGGGTCAGGAGTAGTATCAGGTGTGCAGTGAGACCCAGGTTGGTCAACATGGGCCAAGTGTTTGATTATAATCTGATTTCCCATACAGGAATATACTAATGTCATTCATGTGCTGCACCTGTTGATCAGAGCCTGGCTTTACTGTGGAATGTAATTAGGGATTTAATTCAGCCTAACCTTATTCATAGCTAATCCAATTTAAAGCAAAAATATTGCATTCAAGTGTAAGTTAAAAGACTCGCTACAGTATGCTCAGATTGCACAATTTCAAACTGAAAAATGTAAAAGCTCCGTACCAATGGGAGGGGGACATCCCCCTCCCACACTGCCCCCCCCCCCCCTCAGGCTTGGTCTCCCACAATTTCTCACTCCCAACTCTCACCCAATGTTGGCAGCCCTGAGTACGACATGTGAGATAGAAATAACAGAGTAAAGGAATGCAAAGAATTTAAAGATACCATAATGTAAAAAAATGGTTTACTGCGATGCACATTGATATGCAGCAGAACACTTTGAACTGCGGCAAAAGATTGAATAGATTCAATTTGACCTAAATTGCACTGATGTGGAGCAATGCTTCAATGTGCACATAATCAGGAGATGTGCTGAGAACAGTAGAGAGGTGAGGTGAAAATTTGCTCAAGATTACCTGGTAACAGAGATGTTGACAATGGTGGCAGACGACACAAATAAGCTATCACCTTTGGGCAGAGATGGGATACAGTGACAAACTTTGTAAGCTGTCCAATCAAATCATACTGTACATGAGTACAATCAAGTCATGCAACTCTTCTTGCTAAGAGCAATATGCCAGAGAACAGAATATAGTGTCACAGCTAAAGAGAAAGTGCAGATAAATAAAAAGTGTAGATAAATAAAATCTACATATAAAATCCCACAGTGACTCCTGTTAGAGCTGATTTCACCAGCGTTGTCATTTCTGGGAACCTATTCTGTCCGCTAAATACTGGAGCATATTCAATATTTTCGATTCAGCTGTCATGATGACCAGAATAATTTCCTTCATGGTTCTCATCTAAGTGAGTAACGTGGTACTTAACAAATTAAGCACAAATATGGAAGAAATCTTGTAAACTTGTAGACTGTTTAATTTAGTTTAGAAATATAGTTTGGAAACAGGCCTTTAGGCGCACCGAGCCCGCGCCGACCAGCAATTCCGGCACACAAACGCTATCCTACACACATTAGGGACAATATACAATTATACTAAGCCAAAACCTACAAACCTGTACATCTTGGGAGTATGGGATGGAACCGGAGATTCAGGAGAAAACCCATGCAGGTCACAGGGCGAGTGTACAAATTGCCCGTAGTCAGGATCAAACCCAGGTCTCTGGCACTATAAGGCAGCAATTTTACTGCTGCCCCACCATGTCGCCACTGAATGATTGAATTGATTGAAAATTACTGCATGGAAACTGGCCCTTTGGCTCACTGGGTCTAAGCCAACCATCGATCACACATTCAAATTAGTTCTATGTTACCCCACTTTCTCCTCCACTCCCTATGCACTAAGGTCTTTGAGATGTAGGTAGAAACTGGAGCACCTGGGAGGAGGCTCACGTGGTCACAGGGGGAACGTGCAAACTCAAGGCAGACAGCAGCTGAGGTCAGGACCAACCCTGGATCTCTGTTGCTATGAAGCAGCAGCTCTATCAGCTGTGCCACTGTGCTGCCCAGAACGCACAAAATAAATGCCTGATAGACACAAAATGCTGGACTGACCCAATAGGTCAGGCAGCATCTCTGGAGAAAAGACCCATTGAGTTGCTCAAGCATTTTGTATCTATATTTGGTATATTTGCTGTATTTTCTGTCCAGGAGCGGAAAAGACTGCAAACATTTGTGAACACAGCCCAGGACATCACCGGCTTTGACCTCCCTACCATCGAGGGGATCTATCGCAGTCACTGCCTCAAAAAGGCTGCCAATATCATCAAGGACCAACACCATCCTGGCCACACACTCATCTCTCCGCTGCCATCAGGTAGAAGGTACAGGAGCCTGAAATCTGCAACATTCAGGTTCAGCTTCTTCCCCACAGCCATTCAGACTATTAAACACAACTTCAAACAAACTCTGAAGTATAACAGCCTATTGCACTTTATCTGTTTATTTGTATATATATATATATATATGGTCTATGGTATATGGACACACTGATCTGTTCCGTATTTATGCCTAAAATATTCTGTTGTGTTGCAGCAAGCAAGAATTTCATTGTCCTATCTGGGACACATGACAATAAACTCTCTTGACTTGACTCAACTCTTGACTAAACCTGCATCTCAGTTACTTTTTATTGCAAAAAAACAAATGCCTGATTTTGTGAATGGAAAAGGGTTTGCAGTGTAGTTTGTCTGTATGTTATGGAATTTAAAAGGAGGATAAGCTTTTATCCTGATTTTATAGTCAAGCAATTGTAACAAATTAGTTTCTGACTGAATGCCAGCCTGAATCCAATGGCTCAAGGTGGTGGGCTTTGGTTACTTCTAACAAACAGCTAAGTAAAAATTTACACAAAAGCTGGAGTAACTCAGCGGGACAGGCAGCATCTCTGGTGAGGAATGTGTGGGTGATGTTTCGGGACGAGACCCTTCTTCACACTGAAAGTTACGGGAGAAGGAAATGAGAGATATTGATGATGATGTAGAGAGGTATATAACAATGGATGAAAGTTACGCAAAAAGTAATGAAGATAAAGGAAGCAGGCCATTGTTAGCTGTTTTTTGGGTGAGAGCGAAAAGCTGGTGTGACTTGGGTGGGGGAGGGATGGAGAGAGAGGGAATGTAGAGGTTACTTGAAGTTGGAAAAATCAATATTCATACCACTGGGTTGTAAGGCTATCTATCTATCTATCTATCTATCTATCTATCTATCTATCTATCTATCTATCCTGCCTTCTTACATAAACAGCTAAGTAAATATAGGATGATCTGAAATTGGGGTCAAGGCAAGAGCGTTGTAAACACTGCCCTGTTTACACCAATCTTTCCACCAACATGCACAAGAAGCTCAAGATAGACACCATTGTATTCAGATGCTGAGAAGTGTGTTCAGCTTTGGCTGAACAACATGTAATCTTGTGTGTGGACTCGATAAAACGAAGAAGCTATTTAAATTAAATTTAAAATAAAAATGAAACTCATGACATGTGGTTGCAATATGTAGAATATTTCTTAGGTTGATATCTCTATTGATCAGGCACATTGTTTAATAATTTTTAAATGCAAATCTATTTTTGTGTGCTCATCATCAACTTCACTTCGCAAACAATAGTGACCGAGGTCACGTTGCACAGACTTAAATCTGGGACACATCAGACAAGTTGACGGCAGGAGAGATGAAAACGCCCACATAAGGAACATTTATAAGGAACACTTGCTGTTTGTCCTCCCATTTGTTTTTATAATCTAGGCAAAAGAGTCTTTTATGTCTCACTGCTGACATTTTAAGCAGCAATGTGATGTAATAAGGAAAGGATTGAATTATTTAGGTGGAATATTTTGGTAATGTGCTTCCTTTCCCACAGTTTTTGCTGTGTCAGTACATGGTGGCTGAGAAAAGCAAAACAGCTTAATACATTTTGGAGTGGAAGTTGTTGGGCTTTGTCTCAGTCTCCACCCAGTTACATAAACCTGAGTACAGTACATATTGTACATTTATCCAGGATGAAGACACAACTAACCGCAACAGTTATTGCTTTGAATGCTGAGTGTTCCCATAGAAAACAATAGATTGCTTTTAATTAAGTACAGTACCAGGATTTTCACAGCTGCTGTGTTAACTATCTGTCAACGCAGAAATACGTGAAATTGAAGTTCTCGGCAAGACATCAAAGTTGTTTAAAAGGTAGACAAAAATGCTGGAGAAACTCAGCGGGTGAGGCAGCATCTATGGAGCGAAGGAAATAGGCGACGTTTCAGGTGGAGACCCTTCTTCGGTCTGAATTTCCAGCATCTGCAGTTCCTTCTTAAACAAAACGTTGTTTAAAATATAAATTTTGTTCATTGAAATATTACATAAAGACATCGCCTTCATCTTTCACTATCCACAAACACAATTGTCTTGGTATTACCATTGATTCTTCCCGCTCTAGCTCCAATAAACGTATTTCCTCATATCTTGACTTTATCTTGTCCTCCCTAGCCAGTCCATTCCCACCCACTTCCAGTTTACCTCTCGTGCTCTCCATCATTTATTAACTTGCAATTCCTCATCCGACTGCCCCATCATTACCATGGATGTCCAGTCCCTGTACACTACTCGTCTCCATCAGGAAACTCTTAGTGTCTTAAGTGTTTATTTCCAGACCATAGATCTAAACCAATGCCTTCTATAATAACTTCTTCAGCTTGGCAGTACTTGTCCTTACCATGAACAACTTTTTAAAATTCCTCTAATTTTCTATAAATAAAAGGCATAGCCATGGGCATCGCATGGACTCTAGCTCTAACTCTGGCCTTTTCTTTGGCCAAGTGGAGCGGTTTGTGGTTCAGTCATCTAAACTATATATTCTCCCACAATGTCTCTTGAAAGCTACATGCCCTTTCTCTCAGTTTTTCTATCACTGCTGCATCTGGCACTACTGCTCAACACTTCCTCCACCATAATCAGTGATTGCACTTGTGTTGCCTCCTGCATTTGTGCGGAACTCATCAGTTTAATCAACTTCGCTACTAACTTCCATCCTGCCCTCAAATTCACTTGGATTATTTTCAACAAGTTATTACTCTCCACTTTCCTGACCTCCCTGTCTCCATCAAATGAGACACATTAACCCATGACATTTATTGCAAACCCATTGACCACCACAGCTACTTAAATTATATCTCCTCCCACGCTGCATCTTATAGAACACCATTCCTTCCACTCATTTTCTCTGTCTCTGCCACATCTATTCTCGAGGCTTTCCACTCCGGGATATCCCCCACTCCCACTGTGATGGGTGAGCCCTCACCTGCATTTCCTCCATGTCCTGTACTTATACTCTACACCCAATACAGAACGGGGATAGTGTTCCCTGGGTCCTTTCCTTTGATCCTCATGAGTCACCTCTGCGCACCGTATCTTTCTACACCATTGTCCCACCAATACTGGGGTTATTTTTACCGTTCCAACCTGCAGTGAACATTCGAAAAATGATAACTAACGCACCCCTATTCCATCACCACACTTTAAATATTGTTGCATACAGATCATCAGTTGTTGCATACAGATCATCTGGTCTATGCTGTCTCACCAGCTTTCAGTCCTGTTCATTTTTCCTGCACATTCTTTGCTAAATTTCTTTATTGACCCATTTAATTTAATTTGATTTCCTAGAATTCCTGTGTAGTTATTTGTGGGTTTTTTTCTGTGAAGACAGATTGAAAGTATTAATTGAATTGATCTGCGATTTCTTTATTTTCCATTAACTTTCCCATTTCAGGCTGCAAAAACATGCATTTGTCTTCACATTTTTTTATTTTCACAGCTTTCATGAGCCACTTTTCCTTGTAAGTTTAGTCATACTCTATTTATACTGCCTACTCAGCTTTTTTGCTGTATTTTAAACAATCTTCAGGGTTATTAACATTGCTGGCAACATTTTATGATTCCACTTTGCATCTAAAACAATTGGAAGAATATTTTTCCTGACAACTGATTGCTGTTATATATTTAAAGGGAATGCTGATACCTTAAAATATTTCAGGGCATACTTCAGTGCTTCACAAATCATTGGAAAACTACTAAACTAATGGCCCATAATGAACCCCAGAGGGCCCCATCATAATTCATCAATGCAGAGGATCCAATTTATTTCTGAAATAATTCCAAGGACCTTTTTTTTTCATTCACAACCTCACCTTGAACTAAGTTCCACATTTTGCTATATATGAATAATATCCTGATTTATATCATAACGTTATTTTTGATCATTGTAATTCACTACTTTACTGTCTAATTTGGAATAGTAGATTCAGATTCAGGTTAGTTTATTGGCATATACACCTGGAATGAGAAATTGCTCACATGAAGCTCACAGAGTAAAGGGTACTGGGTACACATAAAGTAATGATAAATACAGCAAGACAGCAGAGAGGTGGAAGATTGTAGTGAAAGGAATATTAATGGAATAACCGATTGGGTTAGAGTTAAGAGCAAGGATAGGTTGCAGCACGTCCAGGAATGGGGCATGGGAGAGGTGTGTGATTTAGGATTGGGATAGCAGTGGGGAAGAAGAGGTTCTTAAGTCTGGACGTCCAAGTTTTCAAGCTCCTGTATCTTCTCCCAGAAGTAGAAGAGAGAAAAGAGAATGACCAATGTGGGAGGCATCCTTGATGATTCTTCTAGCCTTCTTGAAGGACCACATTGTGAGGATGGAGTGTATGGAAGAAAGCCTGTGATGAACTGGGCTGTGTCCGTCACTTTGTGCAGGTTCAGGCAGTCAACAACAGAGCTGTTGCCATATGAGATGCATTCCATTAGAATAGATTCCCTAAGCATCTGTCGAGGTTTGGGAGAATCCTTTGGGACATGCTGAATCATCTCAGATGACTAAGGAAGTAAATGCATTGATGCACTTTTTTAATTGCCACATCAGTGTGAAGGGTCAAGGATTGCTTGCTGATGATGTAAATGCCAAGGAATTTGAAGCTGTGGCCAACTCTGCAGCAACTGTGGCATCATCTGCAAACTTAACGATAGAGTTTGCATTGTACTTGGCCACGTGGTCGTATAATCATGGGTGAACAGGGAGTAATGCGAGGGAATTAGTACATAGTCCTGAGGGCCACCCATGTTGAGGGTCAGTGTGGAGGAAATGTAATGACCAATTCCATGAATTTATACCAGAAGTACATCTCCGTCATGTTTTTGTTGTTTAGCAAATTTATTTTCCTATACTTGTAATGATTTTGATCTTTAATTCTCAACTGTCCTTATGTGGAGCTTGGAGAAGCAGCAAGCAGAAGTAGAGAAAAGAGAATTTCAATCTGGTAAATTTTCGAACAAAATGAAAACAGTAAAAGTAATACCCTTATATAAAACTGGGGATAGACACCATTTCACAAATTACAGGCCTGTTTCTTTACTCTCCCAATTCTCCAAGATCCTTGAAAAACCTTTTACAGAAAGACTTGACAATTTCATTGAAAAACATAAGCTTTTTGTCGACAGTCAATATGGATTCCGGACAGACAGAACAACATCTATGGCACTAGTGGAACTAATCGAGGAAATCACAAATTGCATAGGTAATAAAAAGCTTGCAGTGGGAATATTCATAGACTTAAAAGCATTTGATACTGTAAATCACAATATTTTACTCGTGAAACTGGATAGGTATGGTATCAGAGGGGTTGGACTGGATTGGGTGAGAAGCTATTTAAGAAACAGGCAATAATTTGTAGAAATAGGTGAACATAAATCAACTTACATGAACATAACTTGTGGAGTACCTCAAGGGTCTGTGTTAGGTCCAAAGCTTTTCATAATATACATTAATGACATATGCAGAGTATCAAATATACTGAAATTGATTATATTTGCCGATGATACGAATATTATTTGTTCCGGTGACAATTTGAAGCAGCTTTTGGAAGTCATCACATCAGAAATGAATAAATTAAAACAGTGGTTTGATGTCAACAAATTGTCTCTAAATTTAAGCAAAACAAAGATTATGCTATTTGGAAAACATAAAACAAACCCTCAAGTACAATTGATAATTGATAACATAAGTATAGAAAGAGAAAATGAAAATACATTTCTTGGTGTGATTTTAGACCACAAAATCTGCTGAAAACCACATATAGACCACGTCAAAGCAAAACTGGAAAAAGCCTATAGCAATATTGGGGAAATCAAGACATATTCTGGACCACAAATCATTACATACTCTGTATAATACACTCATATTGCCATATCTGAGTTACTGTGTGGAGATATGGGGTAATGCCTACAGAACCAACCTACAGCCATTATGCACATTACAAAAAAGAGCAATAAGAATCATCAATTACGTAGGATATCTTGAACATACCAATTTATTATTCTTAAAGTCACATACACTGAAGTTCACCGATCTGGTTAAATTGAAGACTGCACAAATCATGTACAAAGCAAGAAATAATTTACTCCCGGGAAATATACAAAAACTGTTTATGGAAAGATTATGGGTATAATTTGAGAGGGGAACTTACTTTTTATAAACTCGATGTCAGAACAACTCTTAAAAGTATGTGCATAGCAATCTGCAGGAGTGAATTTGTGGAATGGTTTGGAACAGGAGATAAAACTTGGCACAAACATAATTCAGTTTAAAAAGATGTACAAAAACACTTGGAGTGGGATATTTGTTATACTGATTGAATTGGGAACGATGATTATAGGGTGATGGGCTAACTATATGACTATGAGATAATGTATAGTACAGGAGGGTATTTTCTTTTTTCTTTTTTTTCTCTCTTTTTTTTGTATGGCTTTGCCAATATTTGATTAGTGTATAAATGTAAATCATTTGGTGTACATATGGAAATAGGTGTTTATAGCTGCTAAATTTGTATAAGATAATTATAAGCAGTGGGAATTAATAAGCTTTGGCTTCTTCCTGCTCCTTTTCGGACACATACGATCATTTATTTATAAATATTGTTTATGCCATTTTATAAATATTCTTGTTTTTTTTTGTTTTTTTTGTATGCTGTTTCATACTTGCTTTTTATTTTTTAGTCTGTTCGAAATAAAGGATTCAAAGGGAAAGACAATTTAAAAAGAGCGCCAAGACCCAGGTTCAGGTAATTTACTAATTAGCACTAAAGTAGTTAATTAGGTAAGAGATTAAAAACAAGTGCAGCTGTAGCAGAGCGGCCTTGTTGAGATGAAGTGCCTTGGTGAGTAAAGTGCGAGTCTTCGGTGAGAAGTCTGAGGCAAGGATGCTACACTTGATTCGACAGCTGTGATTTTTTTTTATCCGTTGAAGAAATGGCAGGTAAGTTGGTGCAGTGGGTTTCCTGCAGGATGTGGGAAGTCGGGGACACTGCTGGTACTTCTGGAAACCACACCTGCAGAAATTGTGTCCAGGTGCAGCTCTTCAATGAACGTGCTGGGGAACACCATTGAGGATAAATGGGGATTCTGTGGATAGGGTGAGCTGTTTTAAATATCTGGGGGTCCACATCTCTGAGGATATGACATGGACATCACACGCCGCAGCACTCGTGAGTAAGGCAAGGCAGCGCCTTTACCACCTCAGGCAATTGGGGAAATTAAGAGTGTCTCCGAGGATCCTCCAGTGCTTCTACTCAGCGGCTGTGGAAAGCATCTTGTCCGGAAATATTACCATCTGGTTTGGGAACTGCTCTGCCCAGGACAAGAAGGCTCTGCAGAGAGTAGTGCGTTCAGCCGAACGCACTATGGGAACTTCACTCGCCCCCCTGCAGGAACTATACATCAGGAGGTGCAACTCCAGAGCCAATAAAATCATGGGAGACCCCTTCCACCCCTGCAACGGACTGTTCCAGCTGCTACGATCAAGCCAATGCCTCCGTTGACATGCTGTGAGAACGGAGAGGTTGAGAAGGAGTTTCTTCCCAGAGGCCATTATGACTGTAAACTCCTAGCTCACCAGGGACTAACTTTTACTGTCCCACTCTACTGCTTTTTTTTAAAATTGCTGTTTTTTTCCCTTTTTCTTCTGCCCACAATATTTAACATGTAAAATAATATATGATTCTGTTCCATTCTATTTGTAGTTTGTTTGGTTGTTTGTTTGTTTGTCTTTTTGCACAAAGTCCACGAGCATTGCCACTTTTCATTTCACTGCACATCTCGTATGTGTATGTGATGAATAAACTTGACTTGACTTGACTTGAACTGGAGCAGCAGTTGGATGATCTCAGGGCCATCTGGGAAAACGAGAATTTCCTGGATAGGACCTACAGAGAGGTTGTCACACCAAGGATACAGGAAGAGCGAAGATGGGTGACTGAGAAAGAGGAGTAAATGTGGACTGCAGGAGATCCCGGTGGCTGTACCTACTGAAAACTAGTACACCGTCTTGAACGTGGACGGCACAACAAAATTGAGTGGTAGCCAGGGCTGTGATTCCAACCCTGGTGCTGAGGCTCAATGGGGAAGAGTGACGTCAGGCAGAGCCGTAGTGGTTGGAGACTCTATCGTCAGATGTGCGGACATGAGATTCTGTGGCAACAGGCGAGACTCCAGGATGGTGTGTTGCCTCCCTGGTACCAGGGTCCTGGACATCTCGGAGCAGCCGCACGACATCCTCAAGAGTGAGAGGGAGCAGCCCGAGGTTGTTGTGCATATTGGCACGAATGATATAGGTCGGTAGAGGAAGGAGGTTGTGCAACAAGATTGAATGGAATTGGGCAGAAGACTGAAAAGCAGGACCTGCAGGGTAGTGATCTCCATCCAAGGATTGCTTCCAGTACCTTGTGCTCGTGTAAGGATAGGAAGATAGAGGATATGAATGTATGGCTGAGGAGTTGGTGCACGGGACAGGGATTCAGATTTCTGGATCATTGGGATATCTTCCAGGGCTGGGCTGACCTGTATAAAAGGGACGGGTTGCACCTAAACTTGAGGGAGACCAACTTCTAGCGGGAAGGTTTGCTAATGCCACATGGGAGGATTTAAACTAGATTGGCAGGGGGGTGGGATCTAGTGCAGGACAGAGGCACAGGAGAGGCTAAAGTTAGTATGGAGGGTGGTGTGGGATAGGTTAATGGATAGAAAAAGCTGGAGAGCGAGGAAGGCGGGTTGGTTTAAACTGCATGTATTTTAATGCAAGGGGCCTGACAGGTAAGGCAGATGAGCTTAGAGCATGGATAGGTACGAGCGACTGGGACATTGCAGCCATGACTGAAACCTGGTTAAGGGAGGGGCAGGACTGGCAGCTCAATGTTCCGGGGTACAGGATCTTCAGGAGAGACAGGGGTGAGGGAAAAAGAGGAGGGGGAGTTGCATTGTTGGTTAAGGTGGATATCACGGCTGTTCAAAGGTGACATTCCGGATGGTTCGTCTAGTGAGGCTGTATGGGTGGAGCTGAGGAACAAGAAAGGGATGATCACCTTGTTGGGGGTGTACTTCAGACCCCCAAAAAAGTCAACGGGAATTGGAAGAGCAAATGTGCCGGGAGATTGCAGACAGCTGCAGGTCAAATAATGTTGTTGTAGTAGGGGATTTTAACTTTCCCAATATAGGCTGGGAAAATCATAGCATGAAAGTTTTAGATGGGGTGCAATTCCTCAAAAGTGTTCAGGAGAGTTTTCTTAAACAGTATGTGGAGGCCCCCACGCACGAGGGGGCAACGCTGGATCTAATATTGGGAAATTGGGAATGGGCAAGTTAATGAATTGTTTGTGGAGAAGCCTTATGGGACAAGTGACCACAGTTCGATTAGATTCAAGATAGTTATGGATCGGGACGGAGAGGGTCCACGTGTTAAAATGCTCAACTGGGGTAAGGACAACTTTGAGGGTATGAGAGAAGGTCTCGCTCAAGTTGACTGGAGCAGGTTATTTGAGGGGAAAGGAACATCAGTCAAATGGGATATCTTTAAAAGTGTACTGAAGAGAGCTCAGGATGTGTTCGTGCCCGTTAGAGTGAAAGGTAAAGCAGTAAGGAAGCTTGGCTGAAGAGGTAAATTGAGACATTAGTCAAAAACAAGAAGGATGCATGGGACTGGTATAGGCAGCTGGGATCAAGTGCATCCCTGGAGGAGTTTCAGGAATTAAGGAGCAAACTAAAAAAGGAGATCAGAAAGACAAGATCAGATAGCTCTGGCGGGTAGCATAAAAGACAATCCCAAAAGATTTTATAAATACACTAGACTAAGTGGGACCCGTTGGGTCCCAGCATCACATGGGAGGGCTGTCACCAAGGCAATATTCCACCTCTCCACCAATTCCAATATTGCTCGCCAGTGGGGCTTTCTGTTGCGCTAGTATGGGTGTTGTGGGCCAAAGGTATTGGTTTCCAGAGGGCTAGTATAGACATTGTGGGCTGAATGGATTCTTGGGCTGGCAGCCACCTGCTGCAATGATTCTAAAAGCCAAGCCAAGGCAAACAGTTTGGCTGCAGCCACCTGACAACCAAAATTCATTTTGTGAACACAAACTTGTTAAAAAAGGCGAGGCAAACAATTGGGCTGCAGACAGCTGACAACCAACATTTATTTTGTCACACACACTTGTCAAAAAGGGTGAGGCAAACAATTGGGCTGCAGACAGCCGAAAACCAAAATTTATTTTGTCACACACACTTGTCAAAAAGGGCGAGGCAAACAATTGGGCTGCAGACAGCCGACAGCCAAAATTCATTTTGTGAACACAAACTTGTTAAAAAAAGGCGAGGCAAACAATTGGTCTGCAGACAGCCGACAACCAAAATTCATTTTGTGAACACAAACTTGTTAAAAAAGGAGAGGCAAACAATTGGGCTGCAGACACCCGACAACCAAAATTCATTTTGTGAACACAAACTTGTTAAAAAGGCGAGGGGGGGGGGGCGAGGAGAGGAGGAGAGGGGGGGGAGGGGGGGGAGAGGGGGAGGGGGAAGAGGAGGGGAAGAGGAGGGGAAGAGGAGGGGAAGAGGGTGGGGGAGAGGAGAGGGGGGAGGGGAGGGGGGGGGGGGGAGAGGAGGGGGGGGAGGGGGGGAGGAGGGGAAGGGGAGGGGGGGGGGGAAAGAGGAGAGAGGGGCTTTTTTCCTCAAACTAACCATATTTTCATTTTCAAACCACATTATGGGTACTCACAGCTGTGGAGACATTTGTTCAGTGTTATTCAGAGCTCTGATTGAGGCACACCACTTGCAGAGACTGATTGAGGCACACCACTTGCAGAGACTGATTGAGGCACACCACTTCCTGGTTTTATAGTCCCTCCCCCTCCCTCCAGCAGGGGCAGCAGAGGGAATGCGGAATTTTGTAAAAACATTAATATCTCTGTCATTTTTCATCGACGGGAAAAATCCTCGGCACACATGCGGGGGAGGGGGGCTCTGAGCGAGGTGGCCAAAAATGACGGCCGTAGGTGGCGGCGTTCTCTAGGAAATCGCAGCACAGAAGGCCAAAAGCGGTCAAGAACAGAGATTTAGTAATATAGATAGATAAGGGGGAAAAGACTAACTAGAGAGTGAGTGGGACCTCTCAGGAATAAAAGCGGTCACCTCTGTGTGGAGCCACAGGAGATGGGCAAGGTCCTCAATGAGTATTTCTCCTCTGTATTTACCGAGGAGAAAGACAGTAGGACGGAGGAAATTGGAGCAGTCACAGGAAGTGTCATGAGAGCAGTCAGGGTCACCGTCGAAGAAGTACTGAGGTACTGTCATGATTGAAGGTAGACAAGTCTTCGGGGCATGATATATCCGAGGACATTGTGGGAAACTAGAGAGGAAATTGCGTGAGCCCTGGTTGAAATTTATGAGTCGTCCTTAAATACAGAAGAGATGCCAGAGGATAGGAGGGTGGCAAAAGTTGTGCCTATTTTCAAGAAGGGCTACAGGGAAAATTCTGGGAACTATAGGCTGGTGAGCTTAACATCTGTAGTTGGTAAGTTACTGGAGAGTATTCTGAGGGATAGGATATACGGGCATTTGGATAGGCAAGGGCTGATTAGGGGCAGTCAGCATGGTTTTGTACGTGGGGGGTCGTGTCTCACAAATCTGATTGTTTTTTTTGAGGATGTGAGCAAAAAGGTTGATGAGGACTGAGCTGTACATGTTGTGTACATGGACTTTAGTAAAGGCGTTCGACAAGGTGCCACATGGTAGACTGCTCTGGAAGGTTAGATCTCATGGGATCCAAGGAGAGAGCTGAATGGATAGCAAATTGGCTCCATGGAAGGAAGCAGAGGGTAATGGTGGAAGGTTGCTTCTCAGAATGGAGGCCTGTGACTTATGGTGTCCACAGGATTTGGTGCTGGGCCCATTACTGTCATCTACATCAATGATTTGGATGAGAACATACAGGACAAGATTGGCAAGTTTGCTGATGATACAAAAGTTAGCGATGTTGCACATAGTGAAGATGGTTGTGAACAATTGCAGCAGAATCTGGATCGATTGGCCAGGTGGGCGGAGGAATGGTTGATGGAATTTAATACAGAGAAGTGTGAGGTGTTGCATTTTGGGATGTCAGACAAGAGCAGGACCTACACAGTAAATGGTAGGCCTCTGGGTAGTGTTCTAGAACAGAGGGATCTAGGAGTCGCAGGTAGATAAGGTCGAGTCTCGGGTAGATAAGGTGGTCAAAAATGATTATGGCACTTTGGCCTTCATCAATCAGAGTATTGAGTATAGAAGTTAGGAGGTCATGTGCAGTTGTATAAGATGTTGGTGAGACCGCATTTAGAATATTGTGTTTAGTTCTGGGCACCATGTTCGAGAAAAGATATTGTCAAGCTTGAAAGGGTTCAGAAAAGATTTACAAGGATGTTGCCAGTACTGGACGGTGTGAGCTTTAGGGAGAGGTTGGGTAGGCTGGGTCTCTATTCCATGGAGCGCAGGAGGATGAGGGGAGATCTTATAGAGGTATACAAAATCATGAGAGGAATAGATCGGATAGATGCACAGAGTCTTTTACCCAGAGTAGGGAAATCGAGGTCCAGAGGACATGGGTTCAAGATGAAGGGGAAAAGACTAAATAAGTATCCGAGGGGTAACATTTTCACACAGAGGGTGGTGGGTGTATGGAACAAGCTGCTAGAGGGGCTTTCCCATGGTTTAAGAAACAGTTAGACAGGTACATAGATAGAACAGGTTTGGAGGATTATGGACTAAGTGCAGGCAAGTGGGACTAGGGTAGCTGGGACATTGTTGGCGGGTGTGGGCGAGTTGGGCCGAAGGACCTGTTTCCACACTGTCTCATTCTATGACTCTAACTGTCTTCATTCTTGACTGGTGCAAACTATCTCTATTTTTTATACAGGTAGCTCATCTCTATCATCACCTTTGTGTCTATTGTCCACATTTCCTTCAACATTTAAATTACTTTGTTTTGTTTCTAAGCGACTAAAACTGAATGTGGTTTATTATATGCAGTCTGATTACAGGCCTTGATGTTTGATTGCTTCTTCTCTAGATTTATATTCTGATGTTCTTACTGTTTAGTTTCACATTCTATCGGCTTTTTTGATTGCTGCTCTGTATTGATAAGAGATGTTTATCTGTTGTTGAAGAAATTCTCATTTTCCTTCCCTGCAGTTAACATTAATTCTCTGTCTATTGTAGTCTGATTTGTTGGCACTTGATAATTTAATAGCCCATTCTACATTTCATCATAAATCTTCTGCATTACAAAACTAAATAGTTTCTCAACTGCAAAATTACATTTGTCTAACTTTTATTCTATTGTCACTTCTCCAGAGATGGACTGATAATGTTACCAAATTTAAATCAAGTAATGGGCACGTAATAAAGAAATAACTATTGTAAAGCTATAAACAAGTTATTGGTTAGTGCAGATCAGACTATATGTTATCTAGCAAAGAGGTTTTCTACAAATTGTTAATCTTGTGTCATTTGTCTCCATTCAGTGTTTGAATATTTGTCTTGTTAACTGCTGATTATAGTTGGACTTAATATTTAAGGTATAATTTTTTTAGTGTACTCTAACATGCTTTAAACTGTGCAGTAGAAAGATTTTTATTGGGATGCATCACAGCATGGTTTCAGAACAGCTCCATCCAAGACCGCAAAAAATTGCAGTTGTGGACGTAGCCCAGATCATTAGGCAAACCAACCTCCCTTCCATTTACTCCATTTGCACTTCATGCTGCCTCTGCAAAGCCACCAGCATAATCAAGAACAGTCTCACCCCAGCCACCCCCTTTTCTCTCCTCTTCCATCTAGCAGGTGGCACAGAAGTTTGAAAATGCATACCTCCACATTCAGGGACAGTTTCTTCCCAGCTGTTATCAGGCAATTGAACAGTCCTCTCAGCAGCTAGAACGCAGTCTTTAACCTCCCATCTACCTCACTGGAGAACTTTGAACTATCTTTAATCGGGTTTTATCGTGCCCTAAATTTTGTGCCCTTTATCCTTTATCTGTACTCTGTGGACAGCTTGATTGTAACCACGTATAGTCTTTTCTTTAACTGGCTAACATGCAACAAAAGCTATTCACTGTACCTTGGTATGTGTAACAATAATAAACTAAACTAAACTGTGCTTTAATTGGCATTCTTACTATTCTGCTTTGGTGATGTATGTAGTGTGACAAGCTGATTAAAGGTCTAGTGTTTCTTTTTCTACACCATTTGCAGAGTATGCATATTACCTATATTTTTATTTTCTTTCTGTGAGCACCACCTTAACTTTTCAGTATCAATCTTTATCTACGTTAGTATATTGGACATAGAAATGTAGAGCAAAGGAACAGGCCCTTCTGCCCACAATATCTGTGCCAAACAGAATGCCAACATAAACTAATTCCATCTGCCTGCGCATGATCCACTGCAACTTGTTAGAAATGGTGCACTGATATCCTGATATCTCAGTTATGTTTGACATTTTATAACTCTCCAGTATATTGCTTTTGGTTATCCTTGTTGATTGAATGAAACCCCATGAAAATGAAAATAAAAACAGGAATTCTTTGTTCAAAGGAATGCAGGATCTTTTTTGATTTTCATAACTCAATATTGCAAAGGCTGGCTGTTCAATAGACGTATGCTAAATTTCAGAATAAAAATTAAAGATGTAAAGCTTTTTGACAGGACTGACACAAACACAATATTTGCATAAAGCTTTTGATAACCTTCTATGTTTTGCCACATTAAATCTGCTAAATAAATGAAATGTTATTGTTGCTATAATTGTCCTTGGTGCGTCTAAAAGATTCACCTTGAATTTTAATTCCAGTATGTTGATAAAATAAAAAAATAAAAGCAATGGAAGCTAGATGATTGTGGAATCTTAGTGGAAAGATCCTTGAATTGTTTCTTGAATATTTAACCAAAATGCTGAGAACTATGTTTATTGTTCAAATGGATTTCAAATGTCCCAAATGTTGACCTTTAATTCTTGAAATGCTTGAAATGCATTACCTTTCACATAAAGATTTTATTACAGATGTATCATCACTTTGGCCGATTACCTCCAGCGAATATTTTACACGTGGACTCATCAACAGAGGATTTTGTGACAGATTATATATTGACAATAGATCATAAGCTCATAGAAGTAGTAGAATTAGTCCATTTGGCCCATCAAGTCTACTCCGCCATTCAATCATGGCTGATCTATCTCTCACTCACCATTCTCCCCATAACCTCTGACACTTGTGCTAATCAAGAATCTATCTATTTCTGCCTTAAATATATCCACTGACTGCCTCCACAGCCTTCTGTGGCAAAGGATTGCACAGATTCACCACCTCTTGACAAAATAAATTCTTCCTCATCTACTGCCAAAAAACGTATTTTAATTCTGAGGCTATGACCTCTAGTCCTAGACTCTCCTGCTGGTGGAAACATCCTCTCCACATTCACTCTGTCCAAACCTTTCACTATTCTGTTCATTTCAATGAGGTCGCCCCTCATTCTTCTAACTCCAGCGAATATAGGCCCAGTGCTGTCAAAATGCTCATCATAGGTTAACCTACTCATTCCAGGGATCAATCTTGTAAACCTCTCCAGAGCCAGCACATCCTTCCTCAGATGTGGTGCCCAAAATTGCTCACAATATTCCAAATGCGGTCTTACCAGCACCTTATAGAGCCTCAGCATTACATTGCTGTTTTTTAAATATAAGCTGTCTCAAAATAAATGCTAGCATTGCATTTGCTTTCTTTACTACAAATTTGAATTGCAGATTACGGTTTTGGGAATCCTGCACCAGCACTCCCAAGTCCCATTGCACCTCCAATTTTGGTGGGGGTGCTGCAAGTTAGGTTTTTTTTCTACTTTTTACATTTTTTTAGTGTGTCCTAATGTATGTTTTTGGTGTCTCTCTGTGTGTCTTTTGTGGGGGAGTGGTGTGGTGGGGTAAGGGTGAAACCGTTTTGGTCGCCTCCACCACGGAGAGGCGACTTTTTCCATGTCGCCACCTCCGTGGCCTAACATCGAGGATCGGTACGGCCTTTCCTGGAGACGTGCCCGTGGCTTCAGCGGCGGGCGCAAGAGTGGGCTCTCGTCGCGGAGCGGGCGAGCCCTCGCTGGGGGCCGCCGGAGGGGAGCGCTCCGTTCGCTGGCACGCAGCAGCTTGAAGCTAGCACAGCGTCCGCAGCCTGGGGTCCCTCGTTGGGGACCCGGGAGGAGAAGAGCACCGACCGCCGGTCCCATGGGGACTTACCATCAGGAGCGACCCCTGGAGAAGAGCTCCGACTGCCGGGCCTGCGGTGCTTCCGGCTGCAGCACGGTGGGGTCTTTAGATCTTCGACCGCCGGCCTGCGGCCTACACCAACCCGAAGCCGCGGTCCCCGGTGGGGAGGCACCGATTCAGGACTTACCTGGATTTTATCAGGACTTTACAATGTCTACACATCTGGACGCCCTCGATGTTAGACTGCGGATGGTTGAGGTCCCGACCACGGGGGAAAATGGAGGAGGACTGGCCAAATTGTGTGCCTTCCACCACAGTGATGAATGCTGTGGTGGATGTTTGTGTTAAATTTTTATTGTGTTTTTGTGTGTTTTTTCATTGTACCGCTGCTGGAAAATTCATTTCACTTGCACTTTATGTGCAAGTGACGAATAAAACTGATTGATTGATTGATTGATTTCTGGATTATCTCCCCATTTAGAAAATAATCTATGCCTTTATTCCTACTACCAAAATGCATGACTCCACAATATGCTACGCTAATTTGCTTCAGCTCTTTAGAACCTGGGGGAAAATATGATATTTATTAACCAGGCAGATTATGATAAACATTTTTTAGTTTTGCTGAGAATTAATCATGCTTATTACCTTTCTGATTCCAATTACATTTCATCACTCGAAAAATCTAATGGATGTTACCCAATCGTATTCCTGACATTATTGATGTTAGCTTACTTGCAGCCTCAAAAGTTGCAGTTGTATAATTTAGATACAATATAATTAACTTAATTTAGTTTGGTTTATTATTGTCATGTGTACCGAGGTGCAGTGAAGAGGTTTTGTTGTGTGCTATCCAGTCAAAGGAAAGACTATACATGATCACAATCAAGCCTTTTACAATGTACAGATAATGGATAAAGGGTACAACATTTAGTGAATGATAAAGCCCGATTAAAGATAATTTACAGGTCTCCAACGAGGTAGTTGGGAAGTCAGGACTTCAGTCTAATTGGCGAGAGGATGGTACAGTTGCCTGATAACAGCTGAGAACAAACTCTCTAAATCTGGAGATATGTATTTTCAAACTTTTGTCACTCTTTCTGGAGAAGAGGGAATGCGTGGGGTGAGGCACGACCATGATAATGCTAGTGGCCTTGCCGAGGCAGTGTGATGTGTAGGTGGAGTCCAAGGAAGGGAGGTTGATTTGCATGATGGTCTAAGCTACATCCACAGCACTCTGCAATTTATTGTGGTCTTGGATGGAGCTGTTTCCAAACAAAGCTGTGATACAAACTGCTGAAAAATGCTTTCGACGGTACATCTATAGAAGTTGGTGGTAGATGCAAAATGCTGGAGAAACTATGCTGCCTCACCCGCTGAGTTTCTCCAGCATTTTGTGTCTACCTTGGTTTTTTCCAGCATCTTTCTTAAACATTTCCTCTATAGAAGTTGGTGTGGGTTGTAGGGAACATGTCAAACGTCCTGAGCCTTGTAAGGAAGTAAAGGCATTGGTGTGCTCACCAGAGGCATGAGCTCACCGGGATGGCCACATCTGAGCGCTACGAGGTTTTGATTAAAAAGCAGACCCCTCCATCTCTAACCTTGCGCGAAGACGGCGTATGGTTCATCTGGTGAAGGGAGAAACTCTTGGGTTGGATGGCACAGTTCAGGAATATTTGGGGTGAGACATATCTTTGTGAAACTGAGCATGCAGCAGTCTCTCAGTTCTCTAAAGCAGGATAGTCTGTCTTTGCATTCATCTAACTAGCTCAGTGCAGGCTTCACATTAGCCAATCATGTATGCACATTACCTATCTGTGAACTGTGGCAATTTGGACAAAATTGACCAACAAATCAAATTTGGAAAATGATAAAGTGCAAAGAGAAAATATTTACAGAATAGATTTACATAATACTTACAGAATAGAATATTTACAGAATGGTTTCATAGTCTCAGGATATAAAATCTCTGGAAATGTTGGCATATAAGCAGTAATCCTCAGTGTCTAAATGCAGCGAACAGGAATCAAAATGGTCAATGTTACATTGAATCATGTCATCAAAATTACGGTGAAAAAGTGTCAAAATACTGTACTTTAAAGAAGTCCAGTAAATCCAGAGGATTTTTGCTTTGGAGGTTGTGGAATGTGCAGGTCATATGGTACAATACAAACTACAGGTTTGATCCTGGTGCAACTGGATCCCGGTCATTAAGTATTCTACCCCCTGCAGCACCAACCATCTCAGAACTGTGCTTGTATTCAGCTGACAGAACAATGAAGCCAAATGCGGTCCAGCAATATTGGCTTACAGTAAGCTTATGGAAAAGAGAGCCAGGTTACACAGATGACTGAGCAAATCAGGAAGCTATTACGTTCATAGTCTTTAATTTACATAAACTACTCAAAATATCAGCTTTGGTTCTTGCCCTTGGGCTGTCTGCATTATATCTGCCTGTGCTCATTGCTCTTGTAGCATTATGCAACTCAATTGCAGTGATCATGTGTCCCTGCTCCTGTCTGCCATAAAGTATCTGCATCACCAAGGTATTGGACAAGAGAATAGACACACAAAGCTGGAGTACTTCAGCGTGGCAGGCAGCATTTCTGGAGAAAAAGTATAGGGGACACTTTGGTTTGAGACCTTGGTCAGGGTGGGTGGCTCCCAAACTCCAGAAGAATTGTGGTTGTTCTGTGGGCAGGGAAGAGGAATAGGCACACTTTAACAAAGCTGACTGAATACACAAGGAATACACTGCAGATGCAGCAAAACACAAAATGCTGGAGGATCTCAATGGGTCAGGCAGCATCTAAGGAGCTGGGGAGCTAATGGATAGGTGACGTTTCAGGACAGAACCCTTCCTCAGACTCGGGCCAAGCTGATTGTCAAGGCTCATAAAGATTTTGGAAGGACACTAATTGTAGCTTTCTAACATAAATTAGCAAGGAGCTGGATTTCAATGGCATTTGTGAAAGTGTGCGCTAAATGTGGAGCACTTTAGAAGAGTCTCGAAGAAATAATTTAACTGAGAGGAGGCTGTTTTGCAGTGTAAATACATGCATAGTTTGCCTGTGTAGATGGGTTGCCTCTGTGTTTACAATTGCTTCATCAAATCTGTAAAAAACATTTCTCAGCTGTGGGTCTAAGCTTCAACAAGTTGCTTTTCAGGAGATTTACACACATAATTATTTTCTTGTTGATTGCTTCAGCATAGTATTTACACTGGGATTCATTCTGGATGTAATCTTGCAATGGCGACAGAACTGATGTAAGGGGAAGGGGAAATTGCAGGAATATGCAGACAACGCCAAGGGAGATGGCTTGCAACTGGAAGAGATCCTTTAGCATGAAAATCCAACACCACACTGGCCATGCTCACATCCCAATGCTACTATTGGAAAAGGGAGCAATAGCCTGAGAAGTGTTACCTCAAGGTTCAAGAAAAGCTTTTTCCACACCAACCATCAGAATGTTGAACTATCCTGCATAACCTTAACCACAACCCTATCTCAACACCAAACTACTATGGAGTTTGCACTACTGAGTTTGTACTATGTACAGTGCATTCAGAGTGTATTCAGACCCCTTCACTTTTTCCACAGTTTGTTACGTTACAGCTTTATTTTAAAATGGATTACATTCATTTTTTTATCTTCAATCTACACACAATACCCCCAGAATGAAGAAGCGAAAATAGGTGTTTAGAAATTTTTGCAAAGTAATTAAAAATAAATAATGGAAATATCACATTTACATAAGTATTCAGACCCTTTGCTATGACACTCAAAATTGAGCTTAGGTTCATCCTCTTTCCATTGATTATCCTTGAGATGTTTCTACAACTTGATTGGGGTCCACCAGTGGTAAATTAACTTGATTGGACATGATTTGGAAAGGCACACACCTGTCTATATAATGTCCCACAGTTGACAGTGCATGTCAGAGCAAAAACCAAGCCATGAAGATAAAGGAATCCTCTGTAGACATCCGAGACATGATTGTGTCGAGCCACAGATCTGGGGAAGGGTATAAAACAATGTCTGCAGCATTGCAGGTCCTGAAGAGCACAGTGGCCTCTGTCATTCTTAAATGGAAGAACTTTGGAACCACTAAGACTCTTCATAGAGCTGGCCACCCGCCCAAACTGAGCAATCGGGGGAGAAGGGAATTGGTCAGGGAGGTGACCAAGAACCCGATGCTCACTCCGAGCTCCAGAGTTCCTCTGTGGAGATGGGGGAACCTTCCAGAAAGACAACTATATCTGCAGCACTCCACCAATCAGGCCTTTATGGTTGAGTGGCCAGACAGAGCTACTCCTCAGTAAAAGGCACGTGACAGTCCACGGAGTTGCCAAAATGCATGAGAAACAAGATTCTCTGGTCTAATTAAACCCTTCAGGTTTCCTCCTGAATGCCAAGTGTCACATCAGGAGGAAACCCGGCACCACTCATCACCTGGCTAATACCATACGTACAGTGAAGTATGGTGGTGGCAGCATCATGCTGTGGGGATATTTTTCAGCAGCAGGAACTGGGAGACTAGTAAAGATCGAGGGAAAGATGAACAGAACAAAGTACAGAGAGATCTTTGATGAGAACCTGCTCCAGGAACTCAGACTGGGGTGGAGGTTCACCTTCCAACAGGATAACATCCTAAGTTACACAGCCAAGCCAACCAAAGCACACAGCCAAGACAACGCAGGAGTGGCTTCGTGACAAGTCTGTGAATGTCCTTGAGTGGCCCAGCCAGAGCCCGGACTTGAACTCGATCGAACATCTCTGTGAGGGACCTGAAAATAGCTGTGCATCGACGCTCGCCATCTAACCTGACAGAGCTTGAGAGGATCTGCAGAGAAGAATGGGAGAAATTACCCAAATACAGGTGCACCAAGCTTGTAGCATCATACCCAAGAAGGCTTGAGGCTGTAATTGCTGCCAAAGGTGCCTCAACAAAGTACTAAAGGGTCTGAATACTTATGTAAATGTGATATTTCATTTATTTCTTTTTAATTACTTTGCAAAATATTCTAAACACCTTGTTTTCACTTCTTCATTCTAGGGTATTGTGTGTAGATTGATGATAAAAAAAAAAAAGAATTTAATCAATTTTAAAATAAGGCTGTAATGTAACAAAATGTGGAAGAAGTGAAGGGGTCTGAATACTTTCTTAATGTACTATACTTTAGCTTGCACCAACATGGTCTGATTTGCTTAGAATGTATTTGGTCATTAATTGTATATTTTCTGCATTTAATTTGTCAGTAAAGCTACAGGAAGTAAGAATTGCATTTGTCCTGTCCCAGTGCATATGTCAATTAAATACTAAATGAGTTCCATTGGCTCCAAGCATTATTTTGTATTAAAAAAAACAAAATTATTATAACATAATATACTGCAATAAGCTTTTTGCATTCTGCCCACAGAGCCTAATGAGTGATAAAGGGCACTGAACCAAAATGTTACCTATCCATGTTGTCCAGAGATGCTGCCCTGACCCGTTGAGTTATATCTGCACTTTGTGTCCTTTTGTGTATTAACCAGCACCTGCAGTTCATTGTTTCAATAGACTAATGCTTTGCTCTGATGTTCCTGAATCAGTCTGAGTTGAAGAGATGCAGGAGGACACATGTTACCAAATAACGGTGGTGGTTGCTGTTGAACAATATTTGATGGGGACAGACATGCAAATAAATCCACTGTAGCCTTTCCAATGATGCCCAAGAAAAGGAGCTTTGTTCCAGATTCCTTGATTAAGATTACTCCACTATTTTTCTGCAAATGGTGGCTCCTGTTCCAATTAATTAACAATCTGAGCAATTTTCTGCTTCAGCTTCAAAGCATGTAATCCACCTTGTCAATTGATCCATGGCAGCGGAAAATGTCAAAATAAATATGACCTTGCAATTGCCTTATTAAATCCTTGGATGCCACTTGAGCCACTAAATTCCTCCAATGGCTTGTTTGTTTCCTCTAGGTTCCAGCATCAATAGTCTCTTTTGCCCCCTTGATTTGCCGGCTTCACACAGAAAATGCATTTAAACATTACTTTAATCATGAAATTCCATAAACTAGATGAGGTTTATGGAATTTATGGATGAGGTTGAAGATAGTGATTAACCGTAAATCATACAAATGAAAGTAAGTAATGTAATAATTATATAATTGCTATTCTGCTGATGTTATGGGTCAGACTCGGTTAAGACCCTGCCCCACTAGCAAATGATTACTAAACTCGGTACCTAGTTGTTAATGATCTCAAATGTTCATGTCACGCCATCGGTTCTGCCTCCTGATCTGAGCAACCATTGTTCAGAGGACTGGTCCTAGATTTTGCTCCAAGTAAGGCCCCGTGAACTGTCTCTACAATACTTTAGCAGTTGCTTCCTTCTTCACAAGCCATGATCTTCTACTCAAAAAAGATAGGACTACTGAAAGGCACTGATGGTTAAAGGCAAGTTTTCACCAGAGGATGTAGACCATGCTATTCCTTCAGTAACATATCCCAATGAAGTAAAGTCTTTATTGAGCATAGAAAGAACTGTATGTATGTTGTTTTACAAATTGACCTTGGGGCATTCTTTTAAAAGTAAATATCAAAGAACTGATACACATCAGAACATGAGATTTTATATCACATGATCACTGCGCAAACTTACTTACAATGTGCTTCTTTGTAATACCGATTTTTAGTGCTGCACACTGGGTTTATAAAGCACTCCTTGAGCTATGTTGTTGAAATTATTACGAAAGGGCTAATGAAGCAGAGTTTTCTGTGTCAGCATGAAGATGGGTTTGTTCCTAAGGGCAACTGAGTCCTGCAACCACTCTTCAACAGAGTGGCACGGTGGCGCAGTAGTAGAGTTGCTGCCGTACAGCGCTTACAGCGCTGGAAACATGGGTTCGATCCCAACTCTTCTTCAGTTTGGAAGGGCTTGCGAGAAATCACCAGCTACAAGAGGAAAACCCCCCGCTCCTTGGACAATCGTCAGCTGACCAATGACCTGAACGAGTTCTACTGCAGGTTCGATAAACAGAAACATGACCCTGGTGCACCCTTCCCCCCCCCCCCCCCAATCACCTCTTCACACCTACTCACAGCCTAACCCCAGTCTGCAATGACTAAGCCCTTTCCCACGCACTCCTCCAATCACTACTTCACACCTACTCACAGCCTGACTCCAGTCTGCAAAGACTGGGTCCTCGTCCACTACCCACCCCCTCCTTGCTGCCCAACATCAGTCTGGCCACTTCTCCATCATTGGGGAGGTGCAGAAGCTACTTCGAAGACAGAAAAGCCGAAATCCCCAGGACCGGACAACGTTGCCCCCTCTACCCTCAAGCTCTGTGCCGAACAACTGGCACCGGTCGACACAGACATTTTCAACCAGTCCCTGCAAAATCTCCACTATTGTCCCTGCATCCAAAAAGCCAAGGATTACTGGTCTAATGACTATAGGCCTGTCACACTGACCTCTGTTGTCATGAAGACCCTTGAAAGACTTGTGCTGGCCCAGCTGAAAAATATCACAAACTCCCAGCTGAACCCCCTGCAGTTTGCATACCGGGCCAATAGATCAGTGGATGATGCACTTCCTCCTCCAGCACCTAGACCGCCAGGGGACAGATGCAAGGATTTTGTTTGTGGATTTTAGCCCTGCATTCAACACCATTGTGCCAGAGCTACTACACTCCAAACTTTCCAAGTTGACTGTGCCTGAACCCTGCTGTCAGTGGATCACCAACTTTCAGACAGACAGGAAGCAGCATGTGAGGCTGGGAAAGCACATCTCGGACCCGCAGACCTTCAGCATAGGAGCACCGCAAGGCTGCGTACTCTCTTCTCTCCTCTACTCTCTCTACACCAACGACTGCACCTCCACAGACACCTCTGTCAAGTTTCTCAAGTTTGTGAATGACACAACCCTGATTGGACTGATCCAAGATGGGGAGGAATCTGCCTACAGACAGCAAGTGTCACAACTGGCGTCCTGGTGCCTTCGTGACAACCTGGAGCTCAATGCTCTTAAGACAGTGGAATTGATAGTAGACTTTAGGAGAGCACCCCTCCCCTCTCCCCTCTCACCATCAACAACACCACAGTCACATCTGTGGACTTTTAATTACCTTGGAACCATCATCTCCAAGGTCCTTAAATGGAGGGCCAGCAACGAATCCACGCTCAAAAAGGCCCATCAGAGGATGTACTTCCTGCAGCAGCTGAGGAAACACAATCTGCCACAGGCAATAATGTTCCAGTTCTATACTGCCAGCATAGAATCTGTCCTCACCTTCTCCATCACGGTGTGGTTTGGCTCAGCCACCAAGCACGACATCCGGTGGCTGCAGCGAATTGTTCGATCGGCCGAGAAGGTTGTTAGCTACAACCTTCCCCCCATTGATGAACTGTACACTACAAGGGCTAAGAAGCGAGCGGGTAAGATCACCTCTGAACCCTCTCACCCTGGCCACAAACTCTTTGAAGCACTTCCCTCTAGAAGGCGACTCTGGACTGCCACAGCCAGACATAAAAACAGCTTTTTCCACATGCAGTAGCCCTGCTCAATAACCAAAAGTCTGTCGCCTCCTTTTGCTCTGGTATTTTATTTCATTCACATGTTTAAACTATAATGTTTTATTCTTAATGTTTTAATGTTTTATGTTTTATTCTTAATTGTTTACTGTATGTCGTGTTGTTACTTGCGAGTGGAGCACCAAAGCAAGCTCCATGTATGTGTACATACATGGCCAATAAACTTATTAATTCATTCAAATACGGGTGTCTGTACAGAGTTTGTACATTCTGTCCATGACCGCGTGGGTTTTCTCCGAGATCTTTGGTTTCCTCCCACACTCATACAGGTTTGTAGGTTAATTGGCTTGGGTTTGTGCACTTAGTTTAAGTGTAAAATTATCCCTAGCCTGTGTAAGATAGTGTTAATGTGCAGGGATCACTGGTCGGCGTGGCCTCGGTGGGCCAAAAGACCTGTTTCCGCGCTGTATCTCTAAACTAAACTAAACAGGCTGCATTGCCAATGTTGAGGATTGGTTAGAAAAGGCATATTAACAAGGAAGAGATGGTAGTGTGGAGGTAGACACTGGCCATGTGTGTTGGGATTCTAGATTAGTGGCAGAACCGTGGCAGGATTAACTTGATGTGGGGTATTTGGTTTGTTAAAATTTGCTATCTGCATAATGACATTCCAGTATCTGCAATCACCAACAGGTTTTTAGGCCAGTGCATCTTGTACATCTTGTGCTGATTGGAACTATCTCTACCTGCCTGGTGTGTTTTCTGTGGGAGTATTTCAAGTTATAACCCCTACAGCTGTTTGTACGCTCTGTAGTTCATTATCTTTTTATAACTTGAGGCTCCTTCCTGCTGTCTTTTGCTCATATCACAAACTATTCGACCATCTGTTATTTCCCGCATCAGCACCTCATTAGCTATTCCATGCTTAATATCTCTTTCATGTATGTGAGTCTTTTAAAAATAATTCTTACTCTTATTTTGTTTGTACCATTTTTTTTAAATGAATCGAATTTTATTTATTTTCCTAATGCATTGATATTCTATTAAGCAATGTAACATGCAGTCTTTTCTTTTAACTTGCAGTAACAAAATAAATATGCAGGTTCAAGGCGGGCAAGGGTAGAACTGTTATTATACCATGCTGAAAAAATCATTCTTTTTGAAAATCATGTAGGAAAAATAACTTTTCTATTGCAAGTCTGAAACATTCTCACTTTCAATTCTCTTTTCCCCGCTGACACAATTGTTTTTGTAGCATAATGCATAATGCGTGGTTCCTTTGGGGCACACTATCATATTATAGCAGATCTATCTGCACCAAAGAAGGGATGCACCTGAAATATTAACCTGGGAATGATATCTCAATGACAGTAAATCTGAGCGAATGACAGTAAAATTACTGAATCATGAAAGGTAAGCTCAGAACTTTGATACGTTGACAAATTCTGGCATATCATATGGCCTGAGATTTAAACCAGCTTCCAAACCGATCTCCAGGAGTGCAGAAACTTTGAAACTATTTCATCTTTATAGTGCTGTGGCATCTCAGCCTGGCATAGCAACAGCTTTACCCCTGACCGCCTGAACCTGCAGAGGGTGGTGAACACTGCCTAGTCCATCAGAGGCTCGTCACCTCTTTACATTCAGTCCATCTTCATTGGTGTTTTATCTCTCACTATCCTGTATACTGTGTACTCAATGAGCTTCATACTAACAAGGAAATTCAATGTACCCTGATGTATAAGACAATAACCTCATCTGAATCTGAATTTTACTCATGGATTGGTTTGGAACTGGTGTTGCAGACAGTACATCTGCCTCATAGCAGCACCTACCTGATTCTGGAATTTTTGATTCTGACCTCCAGTGTTGACTGCACGGAGTTTGTCTGTCCTTCCTGTGAATGTGCGGGTGTCCCGAGAGAATCTGGTTTCCTCCCATATCCCAAAGGCACGTGGTTTGGTATGCTAACTTGCTAATCTAAATTACCTGTAGCAAAGGGGAGTTTGAGAAATTAATGGGAATTAATGTAAGGGAGGATATGTTGCTAGGAAATAAGTGGATGCACAGGACTGGTGAAATTGCCTTGAGGGACAACATCAACTCGATGGGCTGAATGGCTTAATTCTATATCGTAAAGGAATATGAGGAAATAAAAATATATTTTGCCTCATGATGGCTTGCAAGCCATTAACCTAACTAAGGGGACAACAACGGATACAATCTCAGTTCAGAGAACTAGTGTCAAGGCACACTGTGTCATCACTCTGAAAGTTATGATACTTGCACCTTATCAGCAGTTGCATTAGTAATGTCACATTTTAAACACCATTTATAGAGAAATATACATGGAACAAAAACATTCACAGCTAAGCAATAGTTAGTTTGAAAAGGTTCGTTTAGAGACACAGTGCAGAAATAGAACCTTCAACCTGATTTCACGGCAACCAGCGATCCCACACATCAACACTATCCTAATCACACTAGGGACAATTTACAATTTTACCAAGCCAATTAGCTTAAAACTTGTACATCTTTGGAGTGTGGGATGGAAATTCCCGGAGAAAACCCACGCAAGTCACGGGAGAACGTACAAACTCTGTACAGAGAGCACCCATAGTCAGGATCAAACCCGGGTCTCTGGCGCTATAAGGCAGCAACATTACCGCTGCACCACCGTGCCGCCCAAACACTAGATATTTATATTTCAGCGCATTAGTCCCACTGCAACTACATGCATGATGATTACTTGCAAATCTTTCCAAAATAAATAGTTTGCATTTGTAGAATGACTAAGAGATTAAATCAGTCCAGGCTTGAAGGTAGCAAAAGCAGTGATGAGCATTCAGCTGCAGAAATGCTGTGGTAGCAGAGTTTTGTGAAGATTTTTCAGGGGAAGAAATATTAATTGGTGTGAGGTTGGAATCTTATCTCAGGGCTGGGAATAGTGTGGTTAAGGCTTAGATTGCTGCAGAGAGATGGGATGAAATTGGATGAAATTTCTCATTGATGACATTTCTGTTCATGACTTTCAGGATGTTACAGAAACAGAGAATACTGCAAATATTCCACTGATCAGAATAAAATGGCTCCAAAAACATGAACTCTCTTTCTCTTCCCATAGATTTAGCCTGCCCTTCAGTTTTGTTTAGTTTAGAGATGCAGCGTGGAAACAGGCCCTTCGGCCCTCCATGTCTGCGCCGACCAGCAATCCACACACATTAACACTATCCTACACACTAGGGACAATTTACAAATTTACAAAGTCAATTAGCCTACAAACCTGCACATCTTTGGAGTGTGGGAGGAAACCGAAGCGCCTGGAGAAAATGCACGCAGGTCATGAGGAGAAGGTAAAACTCCGTACAGTTAGCACCCATGGTCAGGATCGAACCCGGGTCTCTGGCACTGTAAGGCAGCAACTCTACTGCTGCGCTCCCGTGCAGCCCCGTCGAGTACTTACAGCAATTTCTATTTTTGTTTTAGATTTCCAAAATCTGCAGTTCGTTATTTGCAAGCAGTGGAACAGTCTGGGCTTAGCAAAGAGATAGAGGAAGATCAGTGAAATTTAGTTGGATAATCATTGACAACTTTTTCCCATTGATTTGTTTTTGGTTGAGATGTGGAGAGGTTTAGGGAGGTGAGGTGTGTAACATCATTCCTTCAAGTGGCACTACATTTCTATAAGCCATTGCCCTATACAATTAGTATCGATTGTCAAGAAAGTTATTACACAGTGACTTAGCCCCGTTGCCTGTCGTGAGCTAAGAATCTGGGACTCATTAATGAGAATTGTAAAATGTCCTGCCACAAGCTTAGAAGTTCACTACTAATGTCCTGTGCACATTAGACAAATGCTGAATGGAATTATGTATGCATCAGTCCACAACTTAATTTGTTGCATTTCATGAATTGGCCATTGGTCAACATGCCTTTCTCTTGCTTTTGCCTGAGAAACCTTCATCATGCTTCAAGGGAAAAACGCAGCTTTACGGGCACCTGAAAGTCAAGGGTCAACAAAAAACCCATCTTGGCCTAAAGAGCAGATGGTGTGTGGAAAATACACAGCAACTAACTGATAAGTACAATATGCGTGGATTCTTCAATGTTGCCAAGATACAAACACCCAAGGACTCAATGTTCTTTTTCACGCTCATCTTCACGGTGCGCTGCATCAGGTAGGCTTGAAGTATTGTCATAGATGTCTGGCACCCTGGCCATTCCCTTTTCTCTTGTCTACCTTCTGAAAGGATGTTCAGACTTAAAACAGGTATTTCCCTATGCTATCAGACTCCTGAACCAATCTTTCACACCCTCTTCTTGGAAGTACTGCAACATACTCTTAGTCAAGTAAAAGAGAGAGAGTTAGATACAGCTCTTAGGGCTTATGGAATCAAGGGATATGGGGAGAAAGCAGGAACGGGGTACTGATTTTGGATGATCAGTAGCCGAATGGCCTATTCCTGCACCTATTTTTTTATGTTTCTATGTTTATTCCTAAATCTTCCTCATTCGGTTATACTGTTATTGTACTTTAATATTTTCTTTGCACTACTTTAGATTGCACTAAAATCTGGCACCATTCTGCTGTTTTACACTTAATTATTATTTTATTTATCATAACTGCATGTATACTGTTTACTCTGTGAGCTTTGTGTGAACAAGGAATTTTGTTGAACCCTGCTGTGTATGAAAAATGAACTAATCTGATCAAAACCCTGAGAACAAGGAAAGGAAGAGAGTGTTTCAAGAACAGCAAGGCATTCAGTACTATTTGAAGGAGCACTTCAGTGAGTTGCTCCTTCAGAGGCTTAGTCCGTGTGTAGGAATGAACTGCAGATGCTGGTTGAAACAGAAGATAGACACAAAAAGCTGGAGTAACTTAGTGGGCCAGGCAGCATCTCTGGAGCAAAGCTTGAGACCCTTCTCAGACTTTGTCCTTCATGTCCTTTACTTCAGGTTGATAAAAGGCCAAATGCCAACTGAAAATCAGCAAGTTCTACAAATCTGCAGTGAGGGCAGCCACATTTCCCTTGTTTGATGATCATCTTCATTGTCACCTTTAAGAAGGGAGATGAGGCTACTTACAGAAACTTGGGCTATGCCTCGGGTAAATTGTTAACAGGCTCCTCCGTTGACTCCTGCAGTGGGTGAAGTGATGATGTCCAACTTACTGTGTTTATTCCATCTGTCAAGAGACACAATGGAACGTGATCTTAGCCACACAAACATTTCATGAGAAAAGCAGCGAGAAACATCAACTGCTGTACCTGGTCTTTCTCAAATTACAAAAACTTCCAACTCTGCCATCTGAAAGCGATTGTGGAGAGCACTTCTCAAATTTGTGTGTGTGCATATATTTGTTTCCATTCCATAGGGGAGATGCTGCTTTTTATTTTATTTTAGAGATACAGCATGGGAACAGGCCCTTTGACCCACCGAGACCGCACCAACCAGCAATCCCCATTCACTTGCATTACCCTACACACTGGGGACAATTAACAATGTCTACTGAACCCAATGAACCTACAAACCTGTTCATCATTGGAGCGTGGGAGGAAACCACACAGTCACGGGGAGAACTTAGAAACTCCATACAAACAGCACCCATAGTCAGGATTGAACCTGGGTCTCTGGCGCTGTAAAACAGCAACTCTACTGTTGCACCACCATTCCACCCTAAGCTGAAAGCAAGATTTTTATTGTACCTGTGCTTCACCGTACTAATGCGTATGGCAATAAATACTTGACTTGAGATGATAACGAATGGGAATTTCAGAGGGAATCTGATGATTTTTTCACTCAGTGGTAGTTGCAATCTGAAACACATTGACTGAGAAATTGGTGGAGTTGGATACTCTCACAATATTAAAGAAGCATCCACAAGATCACATGATTTGCCAAGACATAGACCAGATGCTGGTAACTGGACTAATTAGTTTATTGGTTATATCAGATGAGTTGGGCCGAAGGGCCTGTTTCTGTCTGTGTGATGTTGACCCCCTTATCATGATGACATTCTAGGTGTGATTGTAAGGAATTAATCCTCCAGTAACCCAATCCCAGTGCAGACTAGGGCAAACAAGGCTCTAAGACCTCTCTGAATCTTCCTCACTGCAATGTTGTACTTTACCCCCAGCTAACTTCCTACTTCAGTGGAACCAATCTACAGAATGAAAAGGAAACATTGCTTCCTCTACTAACAAAGGTTCCTATCACCAGTGGCTCTGACATTCCGCCCGGCCCATCAAGGGACCAAACCTGCACAACCGCAAAAACATCTTCATGATGCACTACCGCAAGAAAGCAGACAACTGTGAAACGTGGCGTTTACTGTGGTGGCTTCCAGAGTGGTTCACACATGGAATCCTACCTTAAAATGCAGAAGTGGACTCTCCTCTAAGCATCCAGTGGTTTCATGCATGCAGTTTTAATTGCTTTCTTTAAAACGATGAAAGGTCAGGTAGCAATGCAAAGGCAAGGATGCTGGAGATACCTTGCCACCTCAAGAGTTATCCTTTCATGTAGCACAGTAAGTGAACTACATCATGCATGACAGATACACTCAGAATGAAGAAACAAGGAACGGCAGATAAACATATAGTGCTGGAGTAACTCAGCGAGTCAGGCAGCATCTCTGTGGAAAAAGGATGAGTGACGTTTTGGGTTGGAACCCTTCTTCCATCCGAAGAAGTGTCCCGATCTGAAACCTCACCCATATTTTTTTCTCCAGAGATGCTGCCTGACTGCTGAGTTACTCCAGCACTTTGTGTCTATCTTTGGTATAAACCAGTATCTGCAGTTCTTTGTTTCTATAAGGAACTGCTGATGCTGGTTTACCAAGGAAAAATACAAGGTGCTGGAGTAATTCAGTTGGTCAGGCAGCATCTCTGGAGAACATGGACAGGTAATGTTTCAGCTCAGGAAACTTCTTCAGAATGAAGAAGGGTCTTAACTAAAAATGTCACCTATCCATGCGCTTCAGGTATGCTGCCTGACCAGCTGAATTACTCCAGCATTTTGTGTCTACTCACAGAATGAACTCATCCTGTGCATATCTTTGGTGCATTGCTTTAACATGAGAATTTACCTTGGTGATCTCTTAGTATCTTGATAGTTAGATATGCCTCTTTGTTCATTAAGAACTTTAGATTTACTGGTAGTATGTGATACACCATGAATGCAACCAATCACTTCCTGGATATCTGGGGAGCCCATAGTCCTGGCAAATATTGTCTGCTGCCCTCTCTACTCTAAGATGAAGAAATTAATTAACTGTTACTTGAAAAAGAGAATTTGCAACAACTTGTCAACACCAGTTAGCTAAAATCTAATGTTGGATGAATCAGCCACTACAACCCAGACAAGAGTTTCAGAGCAACCGTTACCTGTACAGGTAGACTAACCGTGTGGGTTTCCTCTGAGTAGAAACATAGAAACATAGAAACATAGAAAGTAGGTGCGAGAGTAGACCACCAGGTCCGTCGAGCCCGCACCGCCATTCGCTCATGGCTGAACACTAAACAGACACACTTACCCACAAACAGTAGACACAAGACACAGAACACAAGACACTACCCTCCCCTTTATACCGCTATCACCCCTCTCCACCCCAAGAACCTCGTGATCTCCTGGGGGAGGCAAAAAACCGGATAAAAACCCAGGTCCAATTCGGGAAAAAAATCCGGGAAATTCCTCTCCGACCCCAATCCAGGCGATCGACACTTGTCCAGGAGATCACTCAGGTCTTACTATACTAACCATACCTAGGTCCATATCCCTGCCCTCTCCCCGTAGCCCCTTATCCCCTTGGCAGCTAAAAAACCATCTATTTTAGTCTTAAATATATTTAAAGTTTCTGCTTCCACTGCTCCCTGGGGCAGTGAATTCCATAAATTAACCACCCTCTGGGTGAAGAAGTTCTTCCTCATCTCAGTTTTAAAAGAGCCCCCCCTTATTCTGCAACTATGTCCCCTAGTTCTAGTTTCCCCGATCATTGGGAACATCCTCGGTGCATCCACCCGATCAAGGCCCCTCACGATCTTATATGTTTCAATGAGATCGCCTCTCATTCTTCTAAACTCCAAAGAGTAGAGTTCCAGCCTACTTAACCTTTCCTCATATGTCAATCCCCTCATTGCAGGAATTAATCTTGTAAACCTTCGCTGCACTGCCTCCAGGGCTAGTACATCCTTTCTTAAGTATGGACCCCAGAACTGTACACAGTATTCCAAATGTGGTCTCACTAATACTGTGTACAGCTGCAGCAAGACCTCCGTGTTTTTATACTCAATCCCCCTAGCAATAAAGGCCAAAACTCCATTGGCCTTCCTGATTGCTTGCTGCACCTGCATACTAACTTTTAGTGATTCATGTACTACTACCCCTAGATCCCTTTGCGTTGCATTACAACGCAGCTCCTCCTCATTTAGAAAATAACTTGCCCTATCATTTTTTTTCCCAAAGTGAATGACTTCACATTTATTAGTATTAAATTTCATCTGCCAAGTTGTTGCCCACTCACCTAGCTTATCTATATCCTTTTGCAGACTCTTCCTATCCTCCTCATCCCCTACTTTTCCTCCCATTTTTGTATCGTCCGCAAATTTTGATATATTACACTTGGTTCCCTCCTCCAAATCATTTATATAAATTGTGAACAACTGGGGTCCCAGCACCGACCCTTGCGGAACCCCGCTAGTTACCGGTTGCCATCCCGAGTATGAACCATTTATCCCCACTCTCTGCTTCCTATTTGTTAGCCAATCCTCTACCCATGCTAATATATTACCCCCAATCCCATAATTTTTTATTTTTAGCAATAGTCTCTTATGTGGCACCTTGTCAAAAGCCTTTTGGAAGTCCAAGTATACCACATCCACCGGTTCCCCTTTATCCACCCGGGTTGTTACTTCCTCAAAGAATTCGAGCAGATTCGTTAAACAGGACTTCCCCTTCACAAAACCATGCTGGTTCTGTCCGATGAAGTCATGTTTATCCAAGTGCCCCGTTAGTGTTTCTTTAATAATTGTCTCTAACATTTTACCCACCACCGATGTTAGACTAACCGGTCTATAGTTACCCGCCTTCTGTTTACTTCCTTTTTTAAATATAGGTGTTACATTGGCCATTTTCCAATCCACTGGGACCGTTCCTGCCTCCAGGGAGTTTTGGAAAATTATCACCAATGCATCCACAATCCCCACCGCTATCTCCCTCAAGACCCTTGGATGTAATCCATCAGGCCCAGGGGATTTATCCTCCTTCAGTCTCATTAATTTCCCTAATGCCACCTCCTTGGTGATCTTAATAGTATTTAGCTCCTCCATTCCTACCGCCCCCTGTTTATCCAGCGTTGGAATATTTTTTGTGTCTTCTATGGTGAAGACTGATACAAAATACTCGTTTAATGCCTTTGCCATTTCCATGTTCCCCACCAACAACTCTCCAGTCTCACCCTCCAATGGACCAACGTTCACCTTAGCCACCCTTTTTCTTTTTATATAGCTATAAAAACTCTTACTATTAGTTTTTATGTTGTTCGCTAAATTCCTTTCATAGTCTATTTTCCCCGTCTTAATTAATCTCTTAGTTATTTTTTGCTGACCTTTAAATGCTTCCCAATCCTCTACCCTCCCACTATCTCTGGCTACCTTATATGCCCTTGCCTTCAGCCGAATACTATCCTTTATAGTTTTACTGAGCCATGGCTGACTGTTCTTACCCTTACCCCTTTTTTTCTTCATAGGAATAAATTTTTCTTGAAGGTTATACAGTATACCCTTAAACGTACACCACTGCTCATGTACCGTCTTATTCTTGAGTCTGCTATCCCAGTCAACTTTGATCAGCTCAGTCCTCATACCTTCATAATCCCCCTTATTTAGACTAAGCACCCTAGCCTGAGTTTCAACCTGCTCCCCTTCTATTTGAATATGGAATTCGACCATATTGTGGTCACTTGTTCCCAACGAGTCCCTAACTATGACATTTTTAATTAATCCTGCTTCATTACACAGGACCAGATCCAAGATTGCCTCCCCCCTTGTCGGTTCGGTGACATACTGTTCTAGGAACCCGTCTCTAATACATTCTATAAACTCTTCCTCTAGTCTACCCTGCCCAGTTTGGTTTGCCCAATTAATATGAAAATTGAAGTCCCCCATGATTACAGCAGTTCCCTTTTTACATGCGTCAACTATTTGCAGATTTATGTTCTGACTAACAGCGTCACAGCTATTTGGAGGTCTATAAATTACACCCACTAGTGTTTTTTTCCCCTTATTATTCTCTATCTGTACCCAAGCTGTTTCACTATCCTGATCCTTCAACGCAATATCCTTCCTCTCTATTGCCGTTATTCCCTCCCTTATTAAAAGGGCCACCCCTCCTCCCTTTCTTTCCTGTCTATCTTTCCTAATTGTCGAGTACCCCTCTATATTTAACTCCCAGTCCTGATCTCCTTGCAGCCATGTCTCCGTAATGGCCACGATATCATAACTATATATATTTAATTGCACCGTTAATTCATTTATCTTATTACGAATACTCCGTGCATTTAGATAAAGCACTTTCAGATGATTTTTACTACCCTTCCTTTCCGTTTTTGCCCCTTTTACATCTAGAGCTTTATCTTCACACATTCTGTCTCCTGTCACATTTTGACTTTCCGCTTCCCCACTGATACCCTGCTCTATTTCCTCTACCCCTGCCGTTATTACCCCCCTTGATACCTCCCCCCCGCTACTTAGTTTAAAGACCTCTCTACTGCCCTAGTTATATGATTTGCCAGGACCCCAGTCCCAGCACCGTTCAGGTGAAGTCCGTCCTTACAGAACAGATCCCCCCTGTCCCAGTACTGGTGCCAGTGGCCCAAGAAACCAAACCCATTATTCCCACACCAGTCTTTGAGCCACGCATTTAGCTTTTTAATTTTACGTACCCTCGCCGATTTGGCCCGTGGCTCAGGTAGCAATCCGGAGATCAGTACCCTCGAGGTTCTGCTTTTTAATTTATTCCCTAACTGCTCAAACTCCTTCAGCAGATCCTCCTTCCTCGTCCTTCCTATGTCATTGGTCCCCACATGGACCACGACCACTGGATCCTCCCCCTCCCTCTGCAAATTTCTCTCCAGCATCGCAGAGATATCCTTAACCCTAGCACCGGGTAGGCAACACAGCCTTCGGGACATGTTCTGCTGGCCGCAGAGAACCTTATCTACCCCCCGAATAATACTATCCCCTATCACTACGGCATTTCTTCTAACTCCCCCCTCTTGAATGGCCTCCTGATCCACGGTGCTGCAGCCAGGTTGCTCATCCCTCCCACAGCCCCTGATCCCGTCCTTACATTGAGTAAGAGCCTCGGTCATGCTCGTCAGGGACAAGGGCTGTGGCTCCTGCCGCATCTCCTCCTGGTTCCCCCTACCTGCCTCGCTTATGGCCACACCTTCCTTTCCTTGCTCACTGCCTACTGAATTAGTTAAACTGGTCGGTGTGACCATCCCCTGGCACAAAACATCCAGGTAATACTCCCCCTCCCTGATGTACCGCAGCGTATGAAGTTGGGTCTCCAGCTCATCAATGCGGAGCTGGAGTTCCTCTAGCCTCAAACACTTACTGCAGCTGTAGGGATCTTCTACATCAATGGTGTCGACAAATTCCCACATCTCGCAGTATTGGCACATCTCCTGACCGCCCATCTTATATAGGTAATTAACTGGTCCTGTTTAAGAATCCCCTACTGTATTGATACACCCCTTATTTATATAATCCTACCTCCTATAAATGGGAAAGTACTCACCCCAGCCGTAAATTACCTACTGGTTTGGCTGTCTAGTGGTAATTCCGTCCGCTCTTCCTGTCTGGTCCACTGCTCCCTTGCAGTGCGTGGCAAACCTCTTTGCCTCTGTTAGTCTCTGTTAGTCTCTCGAGCCGCGGCTCCGTCCGTCCTCCCTCGGCGACAGCACCTGTGGCACCGCGGTCGTGACGTCCCTTCCGTTCCTGCAGAGCCTTCCTGTCCTGGGCGGAGTCTGCAGCTAACTGTGTGCTCACGTCCGTTAAATCAAACGAACCTTGCTACTGCACACCCCAGGCGAATGGTGAGAAAGGCCTCAATCAGGAAGTGGTGTGCCTCAATCAGTCTCTGCAAGTGGTGTGCCTCAATCAGTCTCTGCAAGTGGTGTGCCTCAATCAGTCTCTGGTTTCCTCCCACATCTCAAAGACATGCAGGTTTGTAGGGTAATTGGGCTCTGTAAATCATCCCTAGTTAGTCGTAGAGTGGATGAGAAAGTGGGATAACATAGTACTAGTATGAACGGGTGATTGGTGGTCAGCATGGACTCGGCAGGCCGAAGGGCCTGTTTCCATGCTGTATCTCTAAACTAAACTAAAAAACTAAGGAACAGAATATAACATTTCAGGCATCACCTCTTCAGAAAACTGGTGTCTGGATGTGTTGGACAATGGCTTTCTGAAGTCTTTGGACCAAACCCTTTCTGGTCTTTTCCCTTCAGCTTTCCATTGCACCTTTGTATATTTTTGGCCTCTCCTGTTCCTGGGCATCCTTGCAGAGCCTCCACTGAAGCAACACTGATGAGCAGTACATGAAGGCTACCCAACCATCAACACTGACCCACATTTGTTGCTTCATTCTGCTGTCTTGCCTCAAGGAATGAAGTGAGCTCTCCAGCAACTCACTCCAACTGATTCCAATAAGTATAGCTGCAGGCATGTCCCTGCTCTTCAGACATGTTTTCCTTTGCAAGGTCCACACTGAATGTTAATTACTGTACACGCCTGGATTAGATTTTACAGCAGGAGTAGCAAAGTAAACGCCTTATGTTGAAAGGCATTATCTGCATGTTGTTTAGCACAACCTATTTGAAGTACCAGTGTCTTACATGGTTTAAAATATTCATAGAAGATGCATTGCACTCATTAAATTGCACACAAATTGTTTTTGTTTTGTATTAAAACAATATTAAAGGAGAAATTACAAGATATTTAATGAAATTCAGTTACCTTGTGATTATAAATGTAATAGAATTACTGCTTTTTCTACTCTTTAAAGTTGGTCTATGGGAAAGAGCAATTGTACTTTGATTGCAGATGCAAAGTTCAGGGACTTCAACATGAATAGGGAAAAACAATTAATCTTCTGATTAAACACCTCGGTTCACAACAGTTTATGGTACAAAGAACAAAATACAAGCGTATACATTCTCTATTTAATTACCCATCCTCTTTATGATTATAGTTGTTAGATCATTGGGAGCTAGCTTATTAGAGGGGAACTATTCCTTCCGAAATGTGAAACGTATCATTACAAACTCTACTTTAATCATGTTGCTCAATTAAAGTGTCTGAAGGAAACTGAGTTTGGAACCACCCAAGTACTCCAGAAGCCTACAAGAGACAGACATTGTTATGGGTAAACATTTCCTCAGCAGGTTTTACGAGCATTTAAAAACAATTCTGGGTTGTTATTTTTATTAGAAATGTCCACTTCTGAAGATGCTGAGCCGAGAATGTCTCACTCTCTCACTCTCTCACTTTATTTGTATGTGAGACACAGCTCCAGATCTTGTGTCTGTCTGTGCTTGGTGGTCAAGAGAATGTGGTGATTGCCTAATGTATCTTTCTGTGTTTCTTTGGATGTCTGTGACATCTGTTTCGATGTGGCTCCGTTGTGAAGGTGTGCCTGTGGCATCTGTTTGCAATGTTGTGTGCTTGTCTGTGGCATCTGTTTCTTTGGTTATGTAAACAGGTAACTCTCGGATGTAAGATCAGAGCAAACTACAGTGGACACCTAGTTATCCAGTTTCATTCTGGATAATGATGCCTCTTACACACAGCTCAACAATCGTATAATAAATTGATTAACCAACATCCAAATTCCTATAACCAGTTAATTTATCAATTGACTGCTCCAAAATCCCCGATTAACAGATGTTTACTGAAATGGGTGTCCCCAAATAGTTTAGCAGAGAAAAAAAAGATGTTACAATCATCGATGTGCAAATAATGCACACTGTGAGGAAGAATATAATTTGGTTAATCTAATGATTCTTTCTTATAGAATCCCCAGGAGAATGAATAAGGAACCTGCCCTCCCTCCATAAAGCAATCGATAAAAACAATTCAAGTAAAATTATCTATACGATATATGATATGATACGATAAAACTTTATTCATCCCCGGAGGGAAATTGGTCTGCAGCCACAACACACAAAAACTTGAAATTAAAAGCGTAAAAAAAAGAAAAAGGCAAGCGACTGTTGGCTGGCTGCCGTATGTACAGCGCCTTCACCAGAACAAATGAACAAACAAACAAACACAGACTTATCCTCTGGATAGAGGATTCTAAACTAGAGTGTGTCCCCCCCCTCCCCCACACCAGGCCCCCCTTTGATCTCCCACCGTCCCTCATGGCAGTCCCCCCACGCTGGGTCCCCATTGTTATTCATGGCGGTCCCTCCACGCCAGGTCCCCATTGACTTCCCCTCCCCCCCATGCACATCGACCGCGAGGCCCCACCGCCACAGAGGCTCCCGTTGCCTCCGACACCCATGTTGCCGTCGAGGCTCCCACTGCCACTGAGCCTCCCGCTGCTGCCGAGGCACCCACTACCGCCGCTGAGTCTCCTGCTGCTGCCGCCAAGGCTCCCATCTCTGCCAACATTGAGGTTCCCCTCGCCGCCACCACTGAGGCTCCTTCAGCCCAGACAGGCCTCGCTGCCTGGCTTCTCCACAGTACAATGGAAGGCTTGCGTGGCGTGGCGCGTTCCAGTCTTCGGTTATCGCTCTGGTCGGTGGCGGCGTGGTTGTTCAGCAGGTGGATCGGCCCCACACGGCTCCCTGGAAAACTCCCGCCATGAGCGCGGCTCCCCGGGACACTCCTGCCGAGCATGCGGCTCCTCGGGATACTCCCGCAGCACGCGCGGCTCCCCGGGACATTCCCGGGGAATGAACTAGAAGTTGCGAGTGGGCTAAGAATGCTCAGCACAAGTACATTTGAGCATGTAGTGACATTTATCATGGAGCACTCAGGCAGTCTCAAAGGCTGAGTTAAGGCAAGGCATTAACTCCCATTAGGAATAAGTCATTGAACAGTCAAGGAACCAGTAAATCAGACGGACAAGCATACTGTCTTTTTCAAAAATCAGTAAACAGATTGAACCAATTCAGCCCTTCCAGATGAGGCATAGAATCACATGCTTCTCTGCTAACCATGTCAATTGTATTAGGTGCTCTCAATGTCGTTTTCTCTGCATCGGTGATACCAATCAGGGACTAGACGACTGCTCTGCCAAGCACCTGCACTCGTTCTGCAACGGCCATCCTCAGCGTCCGGTTGCAAATCATTTAAATCCCCCTTCCCATTCCCAAACCGACCTGTCCATTCTTGAAGGTAGACGAAAATGTTGGAGAAACCCAGCGGGTGAGGCAGCATCTATGGAGCGAAGGAATAGGTGACGTTTTGGGTCCAGACCCTTCTTCAGGCTGATGTGGGGGTTGGGGGGTGGGAAGAAGAATGGAAGAGGAGGAGACAGTGGGATGTGGGAGAGCTGGGAAGGGGAAGGGAAGGAGGGACAAAGCAAGGATTACCTGAAATTGGAGAAGCCAATGTTCATACCGCTGGGGTGTAAGTAAACCAAGCGAAATATGAGGTGCTGCTCCTCCAATTTGCAGCGGGACTCACACTGGCCATGGAGGAGGCCCAGGACAGAAAGGTCGGATATGGAATGGGAGGGGGAGTTGAAGTGCTGAGCCACCGGGAGATCAGGTTGGCTGATGCGAACTGTGTGGAGCTGTTGGTCAAAACGATCGCCAAGCCTGCGCTTGGTCTCACCTATGTAGAGCAGTTGACACCTAGAGCAGCGGATGCATTAGATGAGGTTAGAGGAGGTGCAGGTGAACCTCTGCCTCACCTGGAAAGACTGCTTGGGTCCTTGGATGGTCAAGGGGGGAGGTAAAGCAACAAGTGTAGCATTTCATGTGGTTGCAAGGGAAAGTACCAGGGGAGGGGGTGCTTTGGGTGGGAAGAGACAAATTGACCAGGGAGTTACGGAGGGAGTGGTCAATGCGGAAAGCCGAAAGGGGAGGAGATGGGAAGATGTGGTCAATGGTGGCATCCCGTTGGAGATGCCGAAAATGTCGGAGGATTATCTGTTGTATGTGACAGCTGGTTGGGTGGAAGGTGAGGACAAGGGGGACTCTGTCCTTGTTACGAGTGGGGGGATGGGGAGTGAGAATGGTGCTACGGGATATAGAAGAGACACTGGTGAGAGCCTCATCTATAGTCGAAGAGGGGAACCCCCGTTCCCTACAGAATGAGGACATCTCCGATGTCCATTCTTGATATCCTCCAGTACCTGAGGGAGGCTAAATGCAAACTAGAGAAACATTGAATTCTTCAAGTTCAGATAACCCGCTCCCCTCTGTCCCTTTCTTTCTCTGTCTCATCCACCCAGGCCCTCCACACGCACACCCTTCTACCTAATCATCCTCTCCCTCATCCATCAGGATTCTTTCCCCTCCTGGAAATTCACTGGAATTTAGAAGGATGAGAAGGGATCTTATGGAAACATAAAATTCTTAAGGGATTGGACAGGTTAGATGCAGGAAAAATGTTCCCGATGTTGGGAGAGTCCAGAACCAGGGGTCACAGTTTAAGAATAAGGGGTAGGCCATTTAGAACTGAGATGAGGAAAGACTTTTTCACCCAGAGAGCTGTAAATCTGTGGAATTCTCTGCTACGGAAGGCAGTGGAGGCCAATTCACTGGATGTAATCAAGAGAGAGTTAGATATAGCTCTTGGGGCTAACAACATCAAGGGATATCCGGTGAAAGGAAGAATGGGGTACTGATTCTGGATGATCAGCCGTGATCATATTGAATGGCGGGTGCTGGCTCGATGGGTCGAACGGCCCACTCCTGCAACTATTTTTTATGTTTCTATGTTTCCTCCAATTATTTCATCTATCTATCAACCACACCCACTTCCCACTGGGCCCATCCCTCACTATTCCCATTGCCCACCTTACCTCCCTTATTTGCTCCATGCTTCATTTTCCACTCGTAAGACTCCATAACCTGCAGCTTTTTGTTGGGTCGACTTACCACCACCCAGCTCCTTGCTATTTCCCTCCTTCCCTCTCCTACCTGACTTCAATCTCTCCTCATGTGGATCCACCTATTGTATGGGGAAGTTGGGCCAAAGGGATTGTTTCCATGCAAAAATAACCCCCTCATTCAACTAATACCATTGAATCCTTCCCTGTGAAGCTTCATGGAATAAATCCTTGGTGATGGTAGACAGAGGGGAGCGAATTGTTTAATTCAGCATTCCTGCTTATCTGCCCCAGTTGATTAAAGGATTACAAAGACAAGCAATTTTTCTCAACCAAAGTAAACTGGTTATTTCTTCGGTCTGGTATTGAGATCTTCTTCTTCACAGCCTAAAGTTGTAGGACAACTTCTTCTAATTGATCTTATTTGATTGTGCACGCCGGGTTGATTGCATTCGTCGAAACAGGTGAAGGTTGCAATCTTCCACTCTGGCACCCCGCCACAACAGATCAATGGTAGATGCGATCTCGCTGGCCCTCCACTCCGCTCTGGACCACTTGGACAACAAAAACTCATATTTCAGGCTGTTATTCATTAATTACAGCTCGGCATTTAATACTATCATCCCCTCCAAGCTGGTTACCAAACTCGCAGAACTGGGTCTCTGCGCATCCCTCTGCAATTGGATCCTCGACTTCCTCATCCACAGACCACAGTCTGTTCGTATTGGTGGAAATGTGTCAGACTCAATAACAATCAGCACGGGAGCACCTCAAGGCTGCGTGCTCAGCACCCATACTCACTCTATGCTCACGACTGCGTAGCCGGTCATAGTGCTAACTCCATCATCAAGTTCGCTGATGACACCACTGTTGTGGGACGTATCACTGATGGGGATGAGTCAGAGTATAGAAGAGAGATTGAGCAACTGCCCCTACGGTGCCAGCACAATAACCTGGCCCTCAACACCAGCAAAACCAAGGAACTGATTGTGGAAGGAGTAGGATGGGGACCCACAGTACCACGTTACCACAATGATTGCATTTCAGAAATTAACTCTTTGGTTGTAAAGAGCTTGAGCACATTCCAAGGTCAGGAAAGGTGTGATTTAAGTGCACATTTTTTTTCCTCTGAACTCAAAAAACGGGGTCATTTTCATAATATAAAGTATGTGATAAAATGTAGAACCTTTTTATTTTGTTTGAAGGATAGATTTTGCTGAGTTACTCCAGCACTTTGCATCTTTTTTGTGTATAATATCCAGCATTTGCAGTTCTTAGTTTCCAGTTTTTTGGTCCATTTAGTTTGTGATGAAGAAATGCTGCAGTGTTCACATCAAATAGTCATAGTGCAGATCATGTACTAGCCATAAACTCAACAAGATAGATGCCCTGCTGTGCAACACACGGGTCCCTTTATGCTTTTTTATACATTCCACCTGAATGCATTGACCCCAGGCTGAAGCAAAATTTCACAGATGCCAAGCATTTGTTCAAGGGAACATTCACCATCATTGCTCACAGATAAAGAATGAAGCTGGGTTAATCAACCCTATGGCAGACTGCCAAGGCTCATCCTGTCCTGGCACGATATTCAAACATGCACTCTTCCAGCATTTACTGAGTACTCAGAGGAACCTGGCCCACATTTCCTTTCCTAAAATGGAAGACAAATGCATGTGTGGCATCCGTACAGATTTCTACTTCGAGATTATGCAGTAGTGCTGCTGCCTTACAGCACCAGAGACCCAGGTTCGATTCTGACTACAGGTGCTTGTCTGTACAGAGTTTGTACATTCTCCTCATGACATGCGTGGGTCTTCTCCAAAATCTTCGGTTTCCTCCCACATTCCAAAGACGTACAGGTTTGCAGGTTAATTGGATTGGTGTAAATGTAAATTATCCCAGTGTGTAAGTAAGAACTGCAGATGCTGTTTTAAATCGAAGGTAGACACAAAATGCTGGAGTAACTCAGCGGGACAGGCAGCATTTCTGGAGAGAAGAAATGGGCGACGTTTCGGGTCGAGACCCTTCTTCAGACTGATGTCAGGGGAGTGGGCAGGACAAAGACAGAATGTAGCAGATACAGTAGATGCACCCAACCTCATCTACTGTATCTGCTGTTCCAGGTGTCAACTTCAATGACTCGGCGCAGGCTCGGTGATGGTTTTGCTGAACATCTCCGCTCAGTCTGCCTTAACCTACCTGATCTCCTGGTTGCTCAGCACTTTATCTCCCCCTCCCTTTCCCAATCTGACCTTTTTGTCCTGGGCCTCCTCCATTGTCAGAGTGATGCCCAGTGCAAATTGGAGGAACGGCACCACATATTTAGCTTGGGTAGCTTACACCCCAGCGGTATGAACATTGATCTCTAACTTCAAATAGCCCTTGCTTTCCCTCTCTCTCCATCCCCTCCCCCTTCCCAGTTCTCTTACCAGTCTTACAGTCTCCAACCACATTCTATCTTTGTCCTAACATCAGTCTGAAGAAGAGTCTTGACCCGAAATGCCACTCATTCCTTCTCTCCAGAGATGCTGCCTGTCCCGCTGAGTTACTCCAGCATGTTGTAAATTATCCCTAGTGTGTGTAGGGTAGCATTAGTGTGGGAACGCTGGTCAGTGCGGACACGGTGGGCCGAAGGGCCTGTTTCCGCCCTGTTTCTCAAAACTATGTTTCTTAACTAAAAATTACGTAATTTACAATAAAGCAGGAATCAACCTTATCTTTTCCCTGATTATATGATTTGGTTTGGCTGAAGCATTGTGTGATAATTATGACACACTGTATAATTCTGTGCCAATCAAGAACGCTTAATTCTGCAGGGTTGTTGCACTAAGTATTTTCTTGATTCAAAAACTTTTGTACAGATAATTCAAACTTGTTGATGCCTTATTAGGTTGCCTTTCCATCTTCAGCACTGGCAGAGGTTAATTCATTTTTCCCTTAATTTCTAGCTACTTTATCACTGCAAAAAAGATATTGAAATCTTGAAATTACATTAAATGAGCTTGCAGAACAAAATCTGAAAGAGAAACATTTTCTTTTAAGTAATTTGGAGGAATCGCTCCAAAATGTATTGGGTTCTGATGCAGGCAATTAATCAGGCTTTAATCTTGTAGCATCTGGCTGCATAACTTAATGCAGCCAGAAGAATGCAGGTGAACAGAGGGATCTGGGAATAACTGTGCATAGTTCCCTGAAAGTGGAATCTCATGTAGATAGGGTGGTAAAGAAAGCTTTTGGTGTGCTGGCCTTTATAAATCAGAGCATTGAGTATAGAAGTTGGGATGTAATGTTAAAATTGTACAGGGCATTGGTGAGGCCAATTCTGGAGTATGGTGTACAATTTTGGTCGCCTAATTATAGGAAGGATGTCAACAAAATAGAGAGAGTACAGAGGAGATTTACTAGAATGTTGCCTGGGTTTCAGCAACTAAGTTACAGAGAAAGGTTGAACAAGTTAGGGCTTTATTCTTTGGAGCGCAGAAGGTTAAGGGGGGACTTGATATAGGTCTTTAAAATGATGAGAGGGATAGACAGAGTTGACGTGGATAAGCTTTTCCCACTGAGAGTAGGGAAGATTCAAACAAGTGGACATGACTTGAGAATTAAGGGACAGAAGTTTAGGGGTAACATGAGGGGGAACTTCTTTACTCAGAGAGTGGTAGCTGTGTGGAATGAGCTTCCGGGGAAGGTGGTGGAGGCAGGTTCGTTTTTATCATTTAAAAATAAATTGGATAGTTATATGGACGGGAAAGGAATGGAGGGTTATGGTCTGAGCGCAGGTAAATGGGACTAGGGGAGAATACGTGTTCGGCACGGACTAGAAGGGTCGAGATGGCCTGTTTCCGTGCTGTAATTGTTATATGGTTATATGTTATATGGTTAATATAACACCCATGTTATTTGGAGTTTAATTTTTTTAAGCAATAGGAGATCCTGTGATTCAATGTGAAACCTTTTTTTTTTAACTCTGGTATTTAAAGAACTAATCCACAGAAGGAATTTGGAGGAGTTGGTTGGTTTAAATTGTGACTATTCAAAGTTGCATTCCACGTTAACCCTGGTTGGTGTGTGGATTGCTCGGAATAATGAGTCAGAGTGATGCACATCATTGCATGGGATGAAAGAACACAGCTGTTACCACAGGAGAATTTAGAAAACATGCCAACTTCAGCACAGGAATTGCCCTATTGACTTAGCCAGCAAACTTAGTTATAATCAGTGGATTCTCCCAGTTCCTGCTATGCATGTAGTACCTTTGTCCAATTTGCCCCATCCATTTACTCTCACGTATCCTGATATTGCTTCTTCTCCTTAACAGTCACCTGAATGAAATGAACTGTATCTATGGGTGGATATATGTTGTGTGGGAAGGAACAGCAGATGCTGGATGATACCGAAGATATACACAAATCACTGGAGCAACACAGCGGGAAAGGCAGCATCTCTGGAGAGAGGGAATATGTGACGTTTTGGGTCAGAACGTTTCTTCAGACTGAAGAAGGGTTCTGATCTGAAATGTCACCTGTTTCTTTTCTTCAAGACATGCTGAGTTGCTCCAGCACTTTGTGTCGATTTTTGGAGACATGTTATTACAGCCTGCTCTTTCAGAAAAAGTGAGCAGAGTAGCAGCGAGTGAAATATGACCATCTTCATTATGTTGGTTATCATGCCAATGCTACATTATATCGTCTCTCTGTAGCAGGGGCTGAGGGTAGCTGATTCCTCCCAAAGGCACATCCCCTTGCATGCAATGCGCCAAACCTGACACTCTCATTTTGTTGGCTTATTAGCTGAATTTTCACTGTTCACCACTGATCAACAGTTGACCCTGCAGACAGGGACAGCCCTGGAGAATACCGACCGCAAACTGCTCAGATGCCAAGTCTTACCTGATTATTAAAGGGCAGCAGACAGTCCGCAGCTTGATTACAGGCCTCACTGCGACCCGCACCCCGATTGCCAATAACTGCAGGGGGAATAGAGGGGTCCACCTTCTACAAGAGGGGGTTTAAGTTACAATCACAGCTCTTGAGGATGACCATGACCTTGGAAAATCAAAGAAGAAAGTGTTAGAAATCACCAGCAGGTCAGGCAGTATCTGTGGAGTAAGAAACAGAGTTAATGTTTGAAGTTGGTGACCTTTTGGTAGATGTGTGTTTTAAGTTATACAGACAGCTTGATCAGCTCAGTGGAGCCTACCATGTGTAGGAAGGAATTGCAGAAGCTGGTTTAAACCGAAGATAGACACAAGAAGCTGGAGTAACTCAGTGGGTCAGGCAGCATCCCTGGAAAAAAGGAATAGGTGACATTTCGGGTCAAGACCTTTCTTCAGACTGAGAGTCTGGGGAAAGGGAAACGAGAGATATAGATGGTCACATAGAGAGATATAGAACACATGAATGAAAGATATCAGTTGCATCATGTTGAGCCAATGCAAATTTAAATTACAACTGCAAATCCTAGATCTCATTTATGCACTCCCTCTTAACCCATCACCAAATGCAGCAGGACCTTGTGTGTCCAATGTCTTTAAGTAGGAAGACAGGACATCACTGCAACACTCCTGTGGCCAGGACCATGCTGCTCCCTCCGTCTCCCCGACTAACCCTGCCGTCCAACTGCCACTACTGAGTGTGAAACTGTTGGCCCAAAAGAGGAATACAAAAGGGATTATTTGGCACGTAATCCATGCAGGCAGCACGGTGGCGCAGTTGCTGCCTTACCGCGCCGGAGCCCTGGGTTCAATCCTGACTACAGGTGCTGTCTGTGCGGAGTTTGTACGTTCTCTCTGTGACCGCGATCTTTGGTTTCCTCACACACTCCAAAGACGTACATGTTTGTTGGTTAATTGGCTTGGTGTAAATGTAAATTGTCCCTAGAGTGTGTAGGATAGTGTTAGTGTGTGGGGATCGCTGGTCGGTGTGGACTCAGTGGGCCGAAGGGCCAGTTGCTGCGCTGTATCTCTAAACTAAACTAAACTAAACTAAACTAAACTAAACTAAACTAAACTAAACTAAACTAAACTAAACTAAACTAAACTAAACTAAACTACTCCCTATACTCAGTCATTAACTCATCCATGACCAATCCTCCCTTGGCAGCAGCACACATTTTAATTTAAACTTTTATTTGGTCAACTTGCCCTGAAGTAACGCAGGTGGAATAGTCCATTAAGGAGCTGTCAAGAGCTCCAACATTGCAAGGTTGTTGGCCAAGACACTATCTCCCCAGTCAGGAAAGGGATCTAAGCATGAGAAAGAGAGAGTCCTTATCCTATGCTGTAGATTCCATGAACCTGCTTTGCAGCGACACAAAAGGTTTGGTTCATTGTCAGGGACAGCTGTACCTGGATAATACATTAACACTTGCAGTTTCTCGGTCCTTCAATTCACTGTGCAGCAAATGATTACATAGAAGTTACAACATAGAAAGTGGGCATTTAGCCCAGCCAGTTCGTGGCAGCATTTACTTTTTATGCCAAGAAAATAGTTTAAATCACATTTAATCTGTGGAAACTTGGCATCTATAGCAGTTTCCAATATCACTCAATGAACTTCAGTGATATTGTTGCAGAGTTTTTCAGTGTCAAATGCTGTCCATTAGTAAAGTCAGATGCTTTGTGTAACAGCTGATGATAATTTCTGCTGCGTTGCAATCATAGTGAACTTCCACGTCTGCCTCCAGCAGCTGTACCTCAGCAAGTGATTTCAACTATTTGATCTTCTTGCTGACAACAACACGGAGTTGATTCATCATGGATATAATATTTGAGCGTGAATTGGAAATTGACATACAAATTAAGAGTCCAAATGACCTACCCCTGCTCTTATTTCTAATATTCTTTTGTCCAGGAAGTGATGATATCCAAAAGCAATTTCCATCATCAGCAAAATTGTGTCGAATTAATGAAAAATGTTGAGGTGTGTCTAATGAGCTGTCATGTTCCTGCCATTAAAGTTTATAATCTGTAATGGCACTGTTCAAAATAACATTGTATATTTGTATTACCTGATGTTGGTGAAACTATCTCCATTTATTTCTTTAAAAAAATCTTGTTAAAACAGTAATTGTTTTTTTTAATTATTAATGAACCTGTCAGAATTGGTGCATTTGAATATTTGCATGATGAAGATTGAAACGCCTGAAGGTTTGTTGAGAAGGCCACTGGTCCATTCTACCAGGCATAATATGTGATATGTGTTTGCCACTCCAATGACTGATTAGCTCTAAGGTACTTTATCAGCAGCATTCCTGCTCAAAATGCATTCCTATAGAGAGTGCATAATGAAGCACTGGTCCATGTGTCCTTGGTCGTCAGTAATCGAGTGAAAGGTTTCAGATAACATTTGAAACTGCCAAGGACAAAGCGTGACATTTTGTAACATTTCATGCACTCAAGGTTGTGAATGCAACTAGATTTTCAACCTTCCTTACTGGCATAGCATTGATGACTGTGGATTGAGAAATATCATTTTCCAGTGTCATCACAAGCAAAAACAGTTGCATGGCTAGAGCATTTCTACAATTCAGTTTGAAGAAGCGAAAACATCACCTATCCCCAAAAACATCGCCTATCCATGTTCTCCAAGGATGCTGCCCGACCCGCTGAGTAACTCCAGCGCTTTGTGTCTGTTTTTGTAAAGCAGCATTAGCCGTACCATTTAGTTTAGTTTAGTTTAGTTTAGTTTAATTTATAGATATAGCGTGGAGTCAGGCCCTTCGGCCCACCGAGACCGTGCCGACCAACGATCACCCCGTACACTAGCACAATCCTACACACCAGCGACTATTTACAATTTTTGCCGAAGCCAATTAACCTACAAACCTGTACATTTTAGGAGTGTGCAGGAAACTGGAACACATGGGAAAAACCCACACGGTCACAGGGAGAACGTACCAATTCCATACAGACAGAATCCGTGCTCAGCATAGAACCCTGGTCTTTGGCGCTGTAAGGCAGCACCTCTACTGCTGCGCCAACAGGCCGCCCCTTATTTCTACTATTTGCTATAATTCCTTTCTAACCCATGATCTTTACCACCCTGAAGCATGAGGGTATTGGGCACATAGGAATACCACAACTGCAAGAACCCTTGAAGACACACAGCGTCTCACTTGGCCTGCATTTGGCCCATATCTGCTAAACCTTTCCTATCCATGTACCTGTCCAAGAGCCCTTTAAATTATGTTATGGCACCTGCTATAACAGTAGCTGCTCTGGTAGCTCATTCCAGACATCCACCTCTTCCTGAGTGAAAATGTTGCCCTTCAGGTTCTTGTTAAATCTTGCCCTCTCACTTTAAACCTATGTCCTCCTGTTTTTGATTCTCCTACCCTGGGTAAAAGACTCTGTGCATTCACCCTAACTATTCCCTCCATAATTTTATACACCTCTATAAGTTCACCTCTCAGCCTCCTGCGCTCCAAGGAATAAAGCCCTAGCCTTCCAACCTTTCCCGATAGCTCAGACCCTTGAGTCCTGGCAACATCCTCGTAAATCTTCTCTGCACAACCAGGTGCTCCAGTCACGAGGTTGCTTGGGAGGTTTTTGTAAGGATGTGAATGGTGCTTTTCAATGCCTCCTCTTGGGAAACCGACCACACAGGCAAATGCCTGTGCCCTCCTCCATCTGTTATGGGCTGAAGAAAATGTAAATGAAATCTGAGGTCTGAATCACTTCTCTATTGCAGCAGTGAATGTAAGCAGCAAGCAGCAAGTTCAATTATTGAAAGGCCTGAATAGAGTGCATGTGGAGACAATATTTCCACTAGTGGCAGAGCCTAGGTAGGACCAGAGGCCATAGCCTCAGAATAAGAGGAAATGCCTTTAAAAAGGAAACAAAGAGGATTTTCTTTAGCCAGAGGGTGGTGAATCTGTGGAATTCATTGCCACAAACGGCTTTGGGGGTCATTTCTGTGGATGTTTTTAAAGAACAAAATTGTTAAAAGGGAAATATATATCGGCCATGATTGAATGGTGGAGTATACTCAATGGGCCGATAGGCCGATGGGCCAATTGGCCTAATTCTGCCCCTGTGTGTTATGAACTTGGGGAATTTTGCAGAGAACACCCACAGCAACATAGAATTATTCTGAGGCTGGAAAACTGTGAGTAACTGTGATCTACACGTCCATGTTTAAAACAAACCAAAATATGTGAAGATGTAAGAAACTGGAAAAACTGGAAACTTGAGTAAAACATCAAGTATATTTAAGGTGGCTGAGGTCAGAGGCAAAATAAGAATTATCCATTTAACTTGCATAGTTTTGAGGAAATAGGGCTGATAAAAATTGATTTACAAACCGGTAACATTAAAAAAAAAAATTTGAAACTGAATTTTGAATCGATGTTTGAGGAGGCATTGCATGAATAAAAAAGAATTATACAAATAAAAATCCCAATTAATATTCAGGAGTCAAATTTCCCATCAGCTGATTCAACACTCATAAAAGTAGTCCGAATAACTTTTTGAAAAATAATTTTACAAAGCAATTTCTAGATTACCCTGAACCATTGGAGCCATTGGAGCATTCCTGGTGTAATTCCAGATTACCCAGAATATATATGAAAGCAGGCCTCAAAACCAACAAATCTGAGTCAATGCTTATAATTCCCACAGTCCTCCTCCCACCTTCATTCATTCGGTCTATCAAATATCAGACAGCTCACCAGATCAGGAAATGAAACTTGATTTTCCTAAATGGACAAACCATCAAAAGAGATTACCCAAATTACAGGAATTATGCACTTTGGAACATAATTATACGATATCCAATGTAAAGCTTATAATGAGTTTCACTGTAAAATGGATAAGAGAATATTAACTATTTATTGAGCAATACTTCACTGTGTGTCTTTCTCGATTTAAGAACTTCACTTATTCAAGGGTAACTCAATGATTTAAAAATAACATCTACTTTGTTGCCATATTTTATTTAAGTGCCTTATTTATACTGTGACAGGAGTAGAATCTATACAGGCAGTGCAACCAAATTGTTGGAGACATTGAAAACATTCTAATGTATGGGTGTGGGTTCAGTAGTGATAATGTTGAACTTTTGGAGTGGCTAGTTATTCATGAGCTTCTGCTGCAGACTAATAGATTATTAACATGTTGAAATGGAGGTGATAGATATGAATAATAGCTGCATCCATGCTGTGTGCAATTCCCCCATTTCTATTATCATGGGTATGCAGACTTGTGGGTCTATAATGTCAACAGTCATTTTTGCCTTTATAGTTATTCCTGGGCACTATTTGCATGTGAAAACTTTGCATGTCTGATGACAGCCATAGCCTGATCTGTTAAGCAAAGGTCTTCAAGCCCTTCAATCATTTTCACCATGATAACAGTAAACCAGCATCTGCAGTTCCTTGTTTCTGCATTAAATACTGCAATTCCTCCCTGTCAGAATGCAAATGAGCTCCACTTTCACAAAGAGGCACAGATGTGTGTCTTTTGCAAGTCCAGTATTGCTGTCTGCACCAATAGCAGAATATAAAGGGGCATGGCACCCCACATTGAAATTCATATATCAATTATGCATCAGTCTGATACTCCTTGGTTCGAAAAACAGTCTCCCAACAGTATTTTCTAAGAACTTTAAGATCCACCCAAAGGTTAAGGCCAGGTTTCACCGTAAGGGTTAAAAAAATAGAATGAGCTGGCAGATGGTTCATATTGATAGAGGGAAACAGAATGGGTCACATCTGATGAAATCGATTTCTTCAAATGCAATGGAGGGAATAGAGGGGGAAATTGTCTGCAAAGTCACATGCAAATCAAGCTTATGATTGACTTCTGTATTGTAAATATAATTAAATATAATTAATATAAATATAATCTGTACTGGATATGTGGCCCAAAACCATTTTAAGGATAAAAAAGCATGTGGTATAAGCAATGCTAATTTCACTTTTATTTATGGCTAGGTCAGAATTTTAATAACATAGGCTAAGTTTTATTTTATATCTGTTTGGTAAATGGTGAGGACTATATTCTAGTTTTATTTTATATCTGTTTGGTAAATGGTGAGGAAGCATCAGTTAATTGTAAGTTGAAAATAGAGCTGGGTTAAAAAGTGCTACAGTATAGTTAAGCCAGATGGCGATTATGTGGAAACTTTCAAACTGTGCAGAGTGTACATCAAAGGCTCTGGCTATCTGTGTCCACAGCTTTTAAATGAAAAATGGGACTCACCACATTTTCCTTCTTGCAGTTTTCCTTCTGCTAGAGAATGGTGTTGCACAAGTCAGACAAAACAAACAGGCCTGCAGACTTACAGATTTATCAATTTCAGGAGCCAAGAATTCTTTGTAAATATAGAACATGATAAGAGTAATATTTTTATGAGTCCTGTTTGCATATTTGTGGTTTATATTATCCAATATTTGCTTTTAAAGCATATTTTCCAAAAATCCAGTGGTTGAAACTCTTCCCATGGACAAACTTGATGGCAAAATTCAGTGCAAGTCTTGTCTGTTTCATTCACAGTGAATATTACAGTATATTTTCAACAGAAGAAAGATGATTCTGCTCTGTTAGTTTGTTACGAGCGAGAGATTCCAGAGGGATCTTGCCTTATTATTGCCCTGAAGGGGCTGGCCCACTTGGGCGACCTAATCCGCGAGTTCTGGCGAGCTTGCCCTCGACTCATACTCGTAGCATGGTCCACGCGAGGTCGTAGGAGCTCTTTGTAACTCTCATTCATGCTAGAGCGTAGTCCCCGTGTACTCGAGGCCTCAACTAGGTCACGGCGTATGTATCAACATGTTGAAAAATGCCCATGAATAAAAAAAGGTCGCCATGGAAAAAATCGATACTATTTTTACTCGTAAGTTTAGTCCTAGTAGGTCGTAGCAGGTTGGCATGTTAGTCGTAGGCAATCGAGGGTAGTCGAAGGTAGTCAAAGGTAGTTGTAGATAGTCTTCATCATAGTCGAAGGGAGGTCGAAGGAGATCGAAGGAGGTCGTCTTCACTCTCCACTATTCGGTGTCCAATTTTCCCGAAGTTAGTTGTAGCTAGTCGTAACTAGTCGAAGCTAGTCTTCAACATAGTCGAAGGAGGTCGAAGGAGGTCTCCTACATAGTCGAAGGAGGTCTTCAACATGATATTTTTTCAAACTCTCCTAAGCTCTTCTAAACTCGCAAATTAGGTCGCCCAAGTCGGACAGCCCCATGATGCCGTCTACTGCAAGGGGAGAAAATACACCAGCGTGATTAACAAAGAAATATTAATCAAATAGTTTCATGAACAAAAGATCTCTTTTTTAAAACTGCCCTAATTTCTTGAAAACGGACGATAAAGTGGAAAATAATGTTGAAGACTAAATGCTGAATACTGATTAAATATAGAGATTGATGTTGCGAAACAAAAGGTGATAACCACGGGACAATCAATCAATCAAGTTTTATTCGTCACTTGCACATAAGTGGAAGTGAAATGAATTTGCCAGCAGCGGTACAATGAAAAAGAACACAAAATACACAATAAAAAATTTTTAAAAAAAAATTAACACAAAATTTCTCCATTTCCCCCCGTGGTCGGGACCTCAACCCTCCACAGTCGAGATGTACAGACAAGGTAAGTCCAGATAAGTCCTGAATTGGTGCCTCCCCACCGGAGACCGCGGCTTCAAGATGGTGTAGGCCGCAGGCCGGCGGTTGGAGCCCCTCTCCAGGGATCCCCGGCGAGGGACCCCACTCCGGATGGTAAGTCCCCGCTGCGCCCGCGGTAGAAGTTGGCCGCGGGCCGGCGGTCGGTGCTCTACTCCTTCCGGGTCCCCAACGAGGGGTCCCAGGCTGTGGGCGCAGCGCCAGCTGGAACTCCGCAGACCGTGGCTTCAGGCTGCCGTGGGCAGCGAACGGAGCGCTCCCCTCCGGCGACCCCCGGCGAGGGCTCGCCAGCTCCGCGACGAGAGTCCGCGCTGCGCCAGCAGCCGAAGTCCCGGGCGCGTCTATGGGAAAGGCCGCACCAATCCCTGATGTTAGGCCACGGGGGAAGCAACATTGAAAAAGTCGCCTCTCCGTGGAGGAGGTGACCAAAACGGTTTCCCCCTTACACCCCCCCTCACACACAAGACACATGGAGAAACATTTAAAACATACATTAAGACACACTAAAAAAACAAAAAAAAGTAGAAAAAAACAAACATGCTGCTGGCAGGGCTGCCGGCTTGCAGCGCCCCCATCGACCAATCGTGTAACAAAAGAAACAAAAGAAAGGCGTCATCTGGGAATCTCAGAAACATAACAAAACTTGTTGAATTCAATGTTGAATCTGCAGGGCTCAAATGTGCTGAGGTGAAATTTGAGGTGCTGTCCCTCATCTTTACATTGAGCTTCAAGAAAATAATGTAGGGGCACAAAACAAACAGCTGAAGCAAATCAGCAGGTCAGGTAGCATCTTTGAAGGGGATTGGACAGGCATGTTTTGGGTCGGGACCTTTCTTCAGACTGAAGGAGGTTTTGAACACAGAGGTCAGAGTGTATGAGGCAGAGAACTGAAGTGAAAGAGATAGAAAACTAGGAGACAGGTGAACAGTGGTGCAACGGTAGAGTTGCTGCCTTGCAGCACAAGAGTCCCGGGTTCGATCCTGAGTACGTGTGCTGTCTGAACGGAGTTTTTACGTTCTCCCCGTGAACTGTGTGGGTTTTCTCCGAGATCTTTGGTTCCCTCCCACACTCCAAAGGCGTACAGGTTTGTAGGTTAATTGGCTTGGTGTAAGTGTAAATTGTCCCTAGTGTGTGTACGATAGTGTTAATGTGCGGGGATTGCTGGTCGGTGCGAACTCTGTGGGCCGAAGGGCCTGTTTCCACCTTGCATTTCTAAACTAAGCTAATCTAAACTCCAGGGAGGAGCAAGGAAAAGAAGGATACTAATGCCAATGTTGAATCATTAGTTCAATCAGCCACAATCATGGTGGAAATGGTGAAATAGGAATTCTATTAAATTTATAATAGTTATAATAGTTAAGATGTGGGAGACTGGGAAAGTGTTTTGAGTTATTAGATATACAGCATGGAAACAAGCCCTTCAGCCCACCGAGTCTACACTGTTTACACTAGTTCTATGTTATCCCAGTTTTGTATCTGCTCTGTACACACGAGGAGTAATTTATAGAGACTTTGAAGTAGTCACTTCCAGTGATAACAAGGATGAACTTGAGCATTTCAGTCACAAATCAACTGAGTCTGTGGTTGTAGCAGGTGATGTAATGTTGTCTTACTGCTGGTGCAGGTAAGTAATCAGAAGCTCCTGTAAATCTACCCCTTCACTCACAGAGAACATAGAACATTGAAGCACAGGAAGGGATTCAAAGAGATCCCCACATCAGTTCAGTTAAATCAGTTTTGTTTATTGTCACGTGTACCGAGGTACAATGACAATTTTTGTTGCGTGCTAACAATCAGCAGAAAAACAACACATGATTACAATCAATCCATTTACAGTGTATAGATACATGATAAGGGAATAACGTTTAGTGCAAGGTAAAGCCAGCAAAGTCCGGTCAAGGATAGTCCGAGGGACATCAAAGTTAAGAGGTAGATAGTAGTTCAGGACTGCTCTCTGGTTGTGGTAGGATAATTCAGTTGCCGGATAAAAGCTAGGAAGAAACTGTCCCTGAATATGGCGGGGTGCGTTTTCACACTTCTACACCTTTTGCCCGATGGGAGAGGGGAGAAGAGGGAGTGGCCAGGGTGCGGCCCCTCCTTGATTACACTTCTGGCCTTGCTGAGGCAGCGTGAGGTATAAATGGAATCGATAGAAGGGAGGTTTACCACTGATATTAGGTAGACATCACTCCTCACACTCCTCTCTTCTATGACCCCCATCATTTTCCACAGTACCTCGCCCGAGCCTCCTTACACCCCTCTGCCCTCTCTGACCCCTGCCCTCATCCATGTCATGCCTTCATCACCCTATCTGACCATCTTCTTTTAGATATTGAACGGTCAGTCTTCAACAGAGGCCTTACCTTTGTACCCGTCCACCCCCACCCTAACGGGTTCTGGGCCCGCCATGATGTTGGGCTTTTCTTTAATCGTCTCCGCCTCAGGCCTTTTATCTATGGGAAGGAATCCTCACGGCCCAATGTTGACCCCTTCTCCCGTCTCCAGCATTCCTCCTCTTGAACTCTGCCTGCCAGCCTTCAACCTCTTTATTTCTAACTGCCAGTGAGGCATCACCCATCTTGAATTCTCTCCACCCCATACCCACTCCATTCTTATCCCCAAAAAGAGAAGTCTGAAGAATGGTTCCTACCCGAAGCGTCACCTCATTCAGGCGAACATAGAAACATAGAAACATAGAAAGTAGGTGCGAGAGTAGACCACCAGGTCCGTCGAGCCCGCACCGCCATTCGCTCATGGCTGAACACTAAACAGACACACTTACCCACAAACAGTAGACACAAGACACAGAACACAAGACACTACCCTCCCCTTTATACCGCTATCACCCCTCTCCACCCCAAGAACCTCGCGATCTCCTGGGGGAGGCAAAAAACCGGATAAAAACCCAGGTCCAATTCGGGAAAAAAATCCGGGAAATTCCTCTCCGACCCCAATCCAGGCGATCGACACTTGTCCAGGAGATCACTCAGGTCTTACTATACTAACCATACCTAGGTCCATATCCCTGCCCTCTCCCCGTAGCCCCTTATCCCCTTGGCAGCTAAAAAACCATCTATTTTAGTCTTAAATATATTTAAAGTTTCTGCTTCCACTGCTCCCTGGGGCAGTGAATTCCATAAATTAACCACCCTCTGGGTGAAGAAGTTCTTCCTCATCTCAGTTTTAAAAGAGCCCCCCCTTATTCTGCAACTATGTCCCCTAGTTCTAGTTTCCCCGATCATTGGGAACATCCTCGGTGCATCCACCCGATCAAGGCCCCTCACGATCTTATATGTTTCAATGAGATCACCTCTCATTCTTCTAAACTCCAAAGAGTAGAGTTCCTAGGGGTGCCTTCAGACACATGTACCTTGGCTGAAGTCCACCGAGATGCAAGGTGATTTGCAGAGATTTGCAGAGACTGATTGAGGCACACCACTTGCAGAGACTGATTGAGGCTGATTGAGGCACACCACTTGCAGAGACTGATTGAGGCACACCACTTGCAGAGACTGATTGAGGCACACCACTTCCTGATTGAGGCCTTTCTCACCATTCGCCTGGGGTGTGCAGTAGCAAGGTTCGTTTGATTTAACGGACGTGAGCACACAGTTAGCTGCAGACTCCGCCCAGGACAGGAAGGCTCTGCAGGAACGGAAGGGACGTCACGACCGCGGTGCCACAGGTGCTGTCGCCGAGGGAGGACGGACGGAGCCGCGGCTCGAGAGACTAACAGAGACTAACAGAGGCAAAGAGGTTTGCCTCGCACTGCAAGGGAGCAGTGGACCAGACAGGAAGAGCGGACGGAATTACCACTAGACAGCCAAACCAGTAGGTAATTTACGGCTGGGGTGAGTACTTTCCCATTTATAGGAGGTAGGATTATATAAATAAGGGGTGTATCAATACAGTAGGGGATTCTTAAACAGGACCAGTTAATTACCTATATAAGATGGGCGGTCAGGAGATGTGCCAATACTGCGAGATGTGGGAATTTGTCGACACCATTGATGTAGAAGATCCCTACAGCTGCAGTAAGTGTTTGAGGCTAGAGGAACTCCAGCTCCGCATTGATGAGCTGGAGACCCAACTTCATACGCTGCGGTACATCAGGGAGGGGGAGTATTACCTGGATGTTTTGTGCCAGGGGATGGTCACACCGACCAGTTTAACTAATTCAGTAGGCAGTGAGCAAGGAAAGGAAGGTGTGGCCATAAGCGAGGCAGGTAGGGGGAACCAGGAGGAGATGCGGCAGGAGCCACAGCCCTTGTCCCTGACGAGCATGACCGAGGCACTTACTCAATGTAAGGACGGGATCAGGGGCTGTGGGAGGGATGAGCAACCTGGCTGCAGCACCGTGGATCAGGAGGCCATTCAAGAGGGGGGAGTTAGAAGAAATGCCGTAGTGATAGGGGATAGTATTATTCGGGGGGTAGATAAGGTTCTCTGCGGCCAGCAGAACATGTCCCGAAGGCTGTGTTGCCTACCCGGTGCTAGGGTTAAGGATATCTCTGCGATGCTGGAGAGAAATTTGCAGAGGGAGGGGGAGGATCCAGTGGTCGTGGTCCATGTGGGGACCAATGACATAGGAAGGACGAGGAAGGAGGATCTGCTGAAGGAGTTTGAGCAGTTAGGGAATAAATTAAAAAGCAGAACCTCGAGGGTACTGATCTCCGGATTGCTACCTGAGCCACGGGCCAAATCGGCGAGGGTACGTAAAATTAAAAAGCTAAATGCGTGGCTCAAAGACTGGTGTGGGAATAATGGGTTTGGTTTCTTGGGCCACTGGCACCAGTACTGGGACAGGGGGGATCTGTTCTGTAAGGACGGACTTCACCTGAACGGTGCTGGGACTGGGGTCCTGGCAAATCATATAACTAGGGCAGTAGAGAGGTCTTTAAACTAAGTAGCGGGGGGGAGGTATCAAGGGGGGTAATAACGGCAGGGGTAGAGGAAATAGAGCAGGGTATCAGTGGGGAAGCGGAAATTCAAAATGTGACAGGAGACAGAATTTGTGAAGATAAAGATCTAGATGTAAAAGGGGCAAAAACGGAAAGGAAGGGTAGTAAAAATCATCTGAAAGTGCTTTATCTAAATGCACGGAGTATTCGTAATAAGATAAATGAATTAACGGTGCAATTAAGTATATATAGTTATGATATCGTGGCCATTACGGAGACATGGCTGCAAGGAGATCAGGACTGGGAGTTAAATATAGAGGGGTACTCGACAATTAGGAAAGATAGACAGGAAAGAAAGGGAGGAGGGGTGGCCCTTTTAATAAGGGAGGGAATAACGGCAATAGAGAGGAAGGATATTGCGTTGAAGGATCAGGATAGTGAAACAGCTTGGGTACAGATAGAGAATAATAAGGGGAAAAAAACACTAGTGGGTGTAATTTATAGACCTCCAAATAGCTGTGACGCTGTTAGTCAGAACATAAATCTGCAAATAGTTGACGCATGTAAAAAGGGAACTGCTGTAATCATGGGGGACTTCAATTTTCATATTAATTGGGCAAACCAAACTGGGCAGGGTAGACTAGAGGAAGAGTTTATAGAATGTATTAGAGACGGGTTCCTAGAACAGTATGTCACCGAACCGACAAGGGGGGAGGCAATCTTGGATCTGGTCCTGTGTAATGAAGCAGGATTAATTAAAAATGTCATAGTTAGGGACTCGTTGGGAACAAGTGACCACAATATGGTCGAATTCCATATTCAAATAGAAGGGGAGCAGGTTGAAACTCAGGCTAGGGTGCTTAGTCTAAATAAGGGGGATTATGAAGGTATGAGGACTGAGCTGATCAAAGTTGACTGGGATAGCAGACTCAAGAATAAGACGGTACATGAGCAGTGGTGTACGTTTAAGGGTATACTGTATAACCTTCAAGAAAAATTTATTCCTATGAAGAAAAAAAGGGGTAAGGGTAAGAACAGTCAGCCATGGCTCAGTAAAACTATAAAGGATAGTATTCGGCTGAAGGCAAGGGCATATAAGGTAGCCAGAGATAGTGGGAGGGTAGAGGATTGGGAAGCATTTAAAGGTCAGCAAAAATAACTAAGAGATTAATTAAGACGGGGAAAATAGACTATGAAAGGAATTTAGCGAACAACATAAAAACTAATAGTAAGAGTTTTTATAGCTATATAAAAAGAAAAAGGGTGGCTAAGGTGAACGTTGGTCCATTGGAGGGTGAGACTGGAGAGTTGTTGGTGGGGAACATGGAAATGGCAAAGGCATTAAACGAGTATTTTGTATCAGTCTTCACCATAGAAGACACAAAAAATATTCCAACGCTGGATAAACAGGGGGCGGTAGGAATGGAGGAGCTAAATACTATTAAGATCACCAAGGAGGTGGTATTAGGGAAATTAATGAGACTGAAGGAGGATAAATCCCCTGGGCCTGATGGATTACATCCAAGGGTCTTGAGGGAGATAGCGGTGGGGATTGTGGATGCATTGGTGATAATTTTCCAAAACTCCCTGGAGGCAGGACCGGTCCCAGTGGATTGGAAAATGGCCAATGGAACACCTATATTTAAAAAAGGAAGTAAACAGAAGGCGGGTAACTATAGACCGGTTAGTCTAACATCGGTGGTGGGTAAAATGTTAGAGACAATTATTAAAGAAACACTAACGGGGCACTTGGATAAACATGACTTCATCGGACAGAACCAGCATGGTTTTGTGAAGGGGAAGTCCTGTTTAACAAATCTGCTCGAATTCTTTGAGGAAGTAACAACCCGGGTGGATAAAGGGGAACCGGTGGATGTGGTATACTTGGACTTCCAAAAGGCTTTTGACAAGGTGCCACATAAGAGACTATTGCTAAAAATAAAAAATTATGGGATTGGGGGTAATATATTAGCAGGGGTAGAGGATTGGCTAACAAATAGGAAGCAGAGAGTGGGGATAAATGGTTCATACTCGGGATGGCAACCGGTAACTAGCGGGGTTCCGCAAGGGTCGGTGCTGGGACCCCAGTTGTTCACAATTTATATAAATGATTTGGAGGAGGGAACCAAGTGTAATATATCAAAATTTGCGGACGATACAAAAATGGGAGGAAAAGTAGGGGATGAGGAGGATAGGAAGAGTCTGCAAAAGGATATAGATAAGCTAGGTGAGTGGGCAACAACTTGGCAGATGAAATTTAATACTAATAAATGTGAAGTCATTCACTTTGGGAAAAAAAATGATAGGGCAAGTTATTTTCTAAATGAGGAGGAGCTGCGTTGTAATGCAACGCAAAGGGATCTAGGGGTATTAGTACATGAATCACTAAAAGTTAGTATGCAGGTGCAGCAAGCAATCAGGAAGGCCAATGGAGTTTTGGCCTTTATTGCTAGGGGGATTGAGTATAAAAACACGGAGGTCTTGCTGCAGCTGTACACAGTATTAGTGAGACCACATTTGGAATACTGTGTACAGTTCTGGGGTCCATACTTAAGAAAGGATGTACTAGCCCTGGAGGCAGTGCAGCGAAGGTTTACAAGATTAATTCCTGCAATGAGGGGATTGACATATGAGGAAAGGTTAAGTAGGCTGGACGACAACAAACAGAGACAGCAGCAGTGCCGCAGCTTTGTGCCAATCTGGAGCATGCGCCCTTTTTTAGGGCGGGCACCTACGGATGTCAAACCGGATGGCATCACCCTACTGCAGACTTCTGCAGCCTCGAACGCAAGAAAAAGAAGAAACTATCCATTTTCTCTCGAGATACTGCATGACCCGCTGAGTTACTCCAGTGCCTTGTGTCTATCTTTGAACAAACTTGGATTGCTTTATTCTGGAGCATTTGAAGCTGAGAGAAAACCTGATAGAATGATCCCCCCCCCCCCCCAGGATGAAGATGTCAAATACTAGAGGGCACAGCTTTAAGATGAGAAGGGTAAAGTTTAAAGGAGATTTGGGGGTGATTTTTTACGCAGAGAATGGTGGGTGCCTGGTATACATAGCCTGGGGAAGTGGTGGAAACAGATATGATAGCAACATTTAAGAGGCATTTAGCCAAACACATGAACAGAAGAGAATCGAGGGATTTATGGACCAGGTGCAGGCAGGTGTGCAGTTTGAATCAGCATAGACATGGTGGGCTGAAGGGCCTGTTTCCGTGCTGTATCTGACTATTAAATTAACACGTTGCTTACTATACCTTCATGATGTACTTTTATAGAGCAATAACACAGATGTGCTTTCCCACTGCCTCTCTCCTTGCTTCTCATATTCCTTAACCCAACTTTCTCATACGCCTCACATAAATAGCCCTCCTCACCCCTGACAACTTCATGCAGAGTTTTCTCCATCCTCCCCACTGTTATCCGATATCCCCCTTCACTCTGACAGACCCTGTCCCTTCAGCCTTTACATTCCTTTCCTAATTGTGTCACCTGCACCTGTTTCCATCCATGGTCCATCTCCCAACTCCTTATCCCAGCTGCACATCAACCCTAGTACCATCTATACACCTGCGCACATTCCTGACCACATTCCATCCGCACTCTTACTCATCTTCCACGCCAGGCTCTGGTCCCTGGACACTGGTCCTTGAGTTGCACTTCAAGTTGATGGAACTGCCATTGGCTTGAGGGTCTTCCATTAAAGAAAGCAAAGGGACATGATAAATGGCCCAAAGAAAGCTGGAGTAAGTCAACAGGTCAGGCAGCATTTCTGGAGAAAGAGTTTCAGCTCGAGACCCTTCTTCAGATAAATGGCCCTCCTGGTTTGTTTGTCAAAACAATCATATGGACTCAAAGGCATACATGCCTGAATATTGTATGGGAATTGATAAAGATCCAGTGATGATACACCCCAACATTCCTGGTTTAATCTTTGGTATAAAAATGGCCACTTTGCTAATTACTGAAGACCTACATTCCAGTCTGATTATTCAATGATGTGTTGAAAAGAGAGGGAAAATTGTAGATGTTGATCCAAGTTGCTGTAGGCAGACAAAGTGCACAAACAAAAATATTCTTGTGCATTATATCAACATAATAGAAATTTAAATGTAATTTCATTTGCTCCAGGAATGCACACGATAAATGTGGTAAATGCGGTCATTTCAATAATCTCAAATGTATTCCAAATGTTATGGAGGAATGAATAGCTCAAAATCTGAAATGACCTAAATCCTGACAACATTTCAGTCTATAAATAAAATTAAATTAGATCTTATCAGTCTTTTAGTTTATTTTGGTGCATAACCCTCGGAGATATCCAATGGCTGTCATGGCCTTAGTCATTGCATATATTTTGGGCTCTGCTTCTTTCAGCTGCAAATGCATCTGAAGAAAGTGCACTATGGATATAGATGACCGGATTTCTTTTCAGCGAGCCATGCATCCATTTACCTACTTCTACAGTTTGGTTTACAGTCAGCAGGTCATTTAGATCTGGATAATTGCCACAAAGAGAAGCAACGTTGAAATCAACCAGAATTGTCAAGGAATCCATGAAAATTAAAACGGAAGTGAAATACAAATAACTACAAAATAGCTGAAAGAAGAAACTGTACTTGGTCGGTATCACATTGCAGCCTCAGCAATCTTCAAATGACCCGCCCACCACATGATATCCTTGACACATTCTACTCTTTATTTTCTTATCTTCACTAACATGCCTGAACTAGAAAACTGTGCTCAGATAACAAGTTTCCCATTACACCCCACCCCTCTATTATATTTGACTATATATTATTTACCTTAATTCAGTCATGATTGCTATGTTCCTACTCTTACACCTAACAGATGAGTGGGCCTGGTTGCAATAAACAGAGGTTTAACCCCTTGTGCACTTGTTCTGTATCTGACCAGGGTTGGACAGGCTAGATGCAGGAAGATTGCTCCCGATGTTGGGGAAGTCCAGGACAAGGGGTCACAGCTTAAGGATAAGGGGGAAATCCTTTAAAACCGAGATGAGAAGAACTTTTTTCACACAGAGAGTGGTGAATCTCTGGAACTCTCTGCCACAGAGGGTAGTCGAGGCCAGTTCATTGGCTATATTTAAGAGGGAGTTAGATGTGGCCCTTGTGGCTAAGGGGATCAGAGGGTATGGAGAGAAGGCAGGTACGGGATACTGAGTTGGATGATCAGCCATGATCATATTGAATGGCGGTGCAGGCTTGAAGGGCCGAATGGCCTACTCCTGCACCTAATTTCTATGTTTCTATGTTTCTATGTGTATCTGGTCATGCTGAAAGTAAGTGGCTTGGTGCAGTGTTACTTTTATCTTTCAGGCTAGGTTCCCAGAAGTGCAATCTTCAAATGGACCTCCCCTATTTTCTTAATTTCTTACTTCTGCATAACATGAAAACCCATTGGAAGGTGGTCATGTACTGCTGGGCGGTAAAAATATATTACCTGGGTCTATTTTAAATGGAGACTCAATTGTAAATACTGTGACTCAAAAAGATGTCCATCTACAATACCACTAGGTTTTATTTTAATGCTACTAACGACATGAATCTGAGATTTACATTGCATTTAAGAAGCCCACTGTATTGCATATATGAACTTTGTGTCCCACTTGTTTATTGCAGCACCTGTTAAAGTAACCCATTATTTTCCTAAGGCACTACATCAAAATGATTCTGCTATGTAGCATTTATATGCCATGGTTCCGAATCTTTTCATCTTTCCCAATTGTCTCTTTAACTAAATTCAAGCTTTTCACATACAAGTATCCTGGGTTTCCTGAACGGTGATGTTGACTTTATTTTTCATTCTGCTCAAAAACTCCAAGGCTCTCCACATCAGCCAACCATGTCATCTCTGGGTGCTCCCTCTTCCACCCACCAAATGGAGCTCAGGGCCTGGCAGACATTGACCCAGAGACAACAACCTGGCTGCTCAACAACCGGCTTGAGATCTAACTATTCCTTTGGTTTATGTTTCATTCACAAGAAGAACAAGATCACTGATTACAACTGTACCATACAAATTCACCTCTTCAGCACATGAGGCTTGTCTATCTTTGCTGACTGGACAAATCTATCCAAAATGTTAAGAGCTCATTTTGCATTCTCATTCAATAAATTCATAGCTAATCTAATCTTGGCCTCAGTTCTACTTTTCTGTTCCGAATATCCTTTGATTCTAGTGAGTGGGTGGTGGAGGCAGTGATTTAAGAAATACCCAGATAAGTACTTGAATTGTCAAGGCATAGGAGGATATGAATCAAGTACTGCTAAATGGGATAAGTATACATGGGTACTCGATGGTTGTTCTGAACATGGTTGACCAAGTGGCCTGCTTCTACACTGCATGACTCAATACCAGGAGTCACTTTAAACCATACCTGGCTCACTGCTTTCACTGTAATGTGTTCCTCACCTTTTTTATTTTTGTTGAGTTTAGAGATATTGTGCAGAAACTGGCCCTTCGGCCCACTGAGTCTACACCAACTAGCGATCCCTGCACATTAATACAAGCCTACACGCACTAGGTACAATTTAGACATACCATGTATACAAACCCAATACAATTAACGTACCAACCTGTACGTCTTTGGAGTTTGGGAGGAAACCGAAGATCTTGCAGAAAACTCACGTGGTCATGGAGAGAACATACAAACTTCGTACAGACAGCACCAGTAGTCATGATCGAACCAAGGTCTCCGGCACTGCAAGCGCTGTAAGGCAGCACCTCTACCGCTGCGCCATTGTACCTTATAGTGAATTAATTAGAAAGGTTGTGTAATTATGCTCCTAAAGCTTACTTCCCTTCGTCTAGTTCAGTAAAACACTGAGTCAAGCACCAGATCAACTATTCTTTATTCTTTCTAACAATAACGAACTCCCTATACAATACCAAACCACCGCGGGTCCGATCCTTGTCTCTGCTCATTCAAGCTCTTCAGCCTCGTGCAAGCAGAAACCTCCAAAAGGTAACGCAGTCCAAAGTGCCCCTCCAGAAGATCAACCTCGATCCTCGTGGGGTTCACTCTTTATAGGCCATCGGCCCCTGTGGCACGAAACTAGATGGAGGTGGCAGCCCCTACAAACCAATCACATATATCGATTACATTAAACTGTTATTGACAGTTCCCTAACCCAATTACTAAGTACTCCATTACAATGTTTCTACAGAAGCTTCTGGATGGAAGTCAGTTAACCAAGGTAATGCAACATTTTCCCAGGTTGTATAAACAATTCAAACAAGGTTTCACACTTCAGCCAATCATCAAACAGCAGTTCAAACCCTGCAACATTATTAACAGTATTTACAACTCCCCCTTATCTGGCCAATCCTGACCATGCATTTACAATACCTCAGAGCTCTTCTGCAAAATGTCCTTATACATTTTTACAATGGAAAGGACATCTGTACCTTACCTCATCCTGAATATTCATCTGGGGTCCAGAATTTGTGGTGCCAGCACACAGCTTGCAACTTTTCACAGTAAAAGGCCAAGCAGGCCTGACAAATGCAAAGATCCTCCATTTTATAATACCTCTAATTTGGCCAATATTAACCGTTGTAGCTTACGATCTTTTGACCCAATTTTTGTCACAAAATAATTAACTGAGCACTCACATTGATGATGTTAATAGGGGGAAATATAATAGGCAAATGAAATCTGAATAAATGACAGCTGAAAGTAACCTGTCCATTTTTTCTTATTGCAGGATATCCATTGAGGAAGTAAATGTGTTCCAGCTGGAGAAGTTATTTTGTGTATTTGTAAATGCTAATATATTATCCAAACACCAACTTTCAGAGAAGTCAAAAATGTTTCATTGACATATGCTCCAACATGGTATAATGCATTTCTTACTTGCAGCCGCAGAGCAGATATGTAAACATAGTACTCTGAAAATACCAAATAAACTCAGTATATATCTATATTACTAAAAGTCTGATCATGACCACTTCCTGTTGTTCTGTATATTGATTTTAGAAAAAGCGCTGCCACGTACAGCTGTGATTTTTGGCCATCTTACTCAGAGTCCCCCTCCGCTCATCAGGTGCCGAGGATTTTTCCCATTGATGAAAAATAAAAAGAGTTAAATTAGTGTTTAAAAAATGTTTAGATTCTCTCTCCTGAAGTCCACACCCCTTCCGGAGGGACTATAAAACCCGGAAGTGTTGAGTGCCTCAGTCAGACTCTGCAAGATGGGGGAGCGAGAGGGTCATGTCTCTCAGCTGAGCTGTGAATCACACTGAACACATGTCTACGAGTGGTTTTATTGACCTGTCAGTGCCCTTAATGTGGTTTAAAAATATAGTTTGGAAATGCTAAAGCTCTGTTGCCTTTGGTTTGGAAATGTTAAAGCTGTGTTGCCTTTAGTTTGGAAATGCTAAAGCTGTGTTGCCTTTGATTTGGAAATGCTAAAGTTGCCTTGCCGTATTAATGTTGCCTTGCCTAATTAAAGTTGCCTTGCCTAATTAAAGTTACCTTGCTTAATTAAAATTTGCCTTGCCTTCTATTTAATTAAAAGTCTAATCTTGACCACTTTCTGTTTGCGCTTTATATTGATTTTAGAAAAGACGCTGCTACGTACTGCTGTGATTTTTGACCATCTTACTCAGAGTCCCCCTCCACTCATCAGGTGCCAAGGATTTTTCCCATCGATGAAAAATAAAAAGAGTTATTAATGTTTAAAAAATGTTGAAATTCTCTCTCCTGTCAATCATGCCATGAAGGCCACGCACCTTCTGGTGGGAGGGATTATAAAACCCAGAAGTGTGGGCGCGGCTCAGTCTCTGCAAGATGGAGGAGGGAAAGGTCACGACTCACTGTCTTCAGTGGCCTTGCACCCTGCTTGAAATGGTATGAATCTGCACTTGAATTTGGTGGCCTTGCACCCTACTTGAACTGGTAAGAAACTGCACTTGAATTTGGTGGCCTTGCACCCTGCTTGAAATGGAATTTCAAGGAATAGCCGTAAGTCAACTGCCATCCCACCAGTGAGTGAGTGAGCTGCCAGCACAACAGGCTTGAGTGACTGAGCCGCCAGCCCAATGATCCATTTGGCCCACAATGTCCATACTAGCCCTCTGGAAACCAGTCCCTTCAACCCACAACACCCATACTAGCACACACATATATATATGTGTGTGTGTGTATTTATATTAGTGCAAAGACCAAATGTATAGTGCAAAGACTATATATTAGTGCAAACACCAAAACAATTCCCCAAAGTCTATACAGTTCAGTGTTAATTTGGAGGCTGCAGTGTTTAATAGCTCTGATGGTTGTAGGGAAGAAGTTGCCCTTGAACTTGGACGTTACAGCTCTACCTTCTTCCCGGTGGCAGAAGTGAAATGAGAGCGTGGCCAGGGTGTTGCAGGTCTCTGATGATTTTGGCTGCCTTTTTGAAGGAACAACTCCTGTAGATCCCTTTGATGGTGGGGAGGTCAGCACCCGTGTTTTATTGTTGTAAACCAACATCTGCTGTCCCACATGTCTACATTTTACTGGCTTCTGTCTGACAGCTGCACTGATTTCAACAGAAATACAACTGGAAGCTGGAAAACATTGTTAATTTTTTGCTAAATTCATGTCAAATAGGTGGAAACGCCAGCATTAGCCTGATGCTTTCCATGGGATGCCTGATTGAGTTTTTGACAGGGTGTCATTTAAATACATGCTTTTGTCAAATATACTGCTATGGGTATCTTGTTATTTGAGAAGGCAGGATGGCTGGCAGAGCTGATACTGTGATTTGCCCGATGAAACACCTTACACGGAGAGGTTGGGATATGCTTCTGGGGGTGGGGTGGGAGTGGATGTGCTTTATGAGGAAGTCAGTGGAGCAATAGATTGAAGTGGTGGGAATGTAATAAATAAATGTATCTAGAAGCAAATGGCTGTACTTACAATAACTTTGACTTACAAGTCACAATCTTCTTCAATGCAACATGGACTACTGCCCTGTGTCCACTGTTCTACTGTGAGGGGCTGGAGTTTTGCCAAATATAATCAACAATTCTGATTTAAAAACACCTAATATTGCTACCTCCCTCTGTGCTTTCCAATAAGCTCACTGAAAGCCTTTTTATTTTCAGTTTAGAGATACAGCGCGGAAACAGGCCCTTTGGCCCACCGAGTCCGCGCCGACTAGCGATCCTCGCATATTAACACTATCGAACACACACAAGGGACAATTTACAATTAACCTACACACCTGTATATCTTTGGAGTGTGGGAGGAAACGGAAAATTTCAGAAAAAACTCTTGCAGATCATGGGGAGAATGTACGAACACCGAGACAGTGCCCATAGTCAGGATCGAACCTGGGTCTCTGGTGCTGCAAGCGCTGCAGCAACTCTACCGCTGCACCACCGTGCCACCCTAACATTTTCTTTGCTATGTCTTCATTCCAACAATTTAATGTGCTATTTATTTCTTCTCAATGTGTGGCAGTGAATTTCATGAAAAGAAATACATAAAACCATATTAATTCTAAAATAAAGATTATTAAGTCATTATATCTAATTGATAATTGCAGTACATTTAACTATAGGCATTAAAATAATTTAAATGCTTGTAATGTTAAATGTTAGATTGTAATGCTGCTGTGATAAAATACTGGAAATCCTTTGCAGAGGCCATCTGAAATCATCCCCAGCTAATTTAAACACAATGTGTGCAGGCCATTTCCCTTCCCTTCTCTCGATGGTTCTGCAGAATGACCACAATGTTCTGCAGATGTCATAAGGCCCTACATCCTGCACTAAATGGGATTATAATAAAGTGACCTCTTTTCCCAGAAATCCTGCCAGAGGCTTCCATGAAACCCGCCAGCCATTTTGCGACAATATCACTGAAATTAATTGTCGGGTCGTGCAACTACCAAGAAATATGACGTAAACTGAGACTCTTTTACTCCAGGAAAAGACAGACAAAAAAGAGACCTTACTGAGACCATCAAAAGTGGTTTTGATTGGATTGACACAGAGACGATACTTATTTAAGGATTCAGAACAAGAAGATATAAATATGGATAATCGTTAACTGATCGATAAATATTAATAGAAGTTGTCTTTGACAGAGTAAAATGAGAATATGTAAATCACTATCTATTTCAAGGAAATGTGTAGGAAGGAACTGCAGATGCTGGTTTACACTGAAGATGGACACAAAATGCTGGAGTAACTCAGCGGGACAGGCAGTATCTCTGGAGAGAAGGAATGGGTGGCGTTTCAGGTCGAAACCCTTCTTCAGACTGAGCTCAAAATACTCCAGTGTTTTGTGTCTATCTTCTATTTTAAGGGAAGCTGGATGCATTCACATTGCAAAGGACAAAAAGTATAAGGTGGCAGTTTGGAAAAAGACAACAAGGTAGAAGGGGCTTGTGCATAATTCCAACTCTGACAGAGACCACTGATCTGTTTCTGTGCAATAAATACTATATGACTCTTATTGCAGTCAGAAACATTTACACTCAGACCATGTAATACGACTGCACTACCAAGGTTGATATCCAGCAGAGCATATTGGAAATCCTGCTCAGACTGATTATAACCCTCCAACTATAGAAACCAAATTGTTCAAAAAATATATGGCCATCGATTTCTGATTTGCATTGTTAACTGATGATTTTACTTCGGAGTCACGACAGTGACTACGTGAAGACCTCGTCCAGCACGCATGCGCGACATAGCATCTCACGCAGTGCACAGCGACGGACGGGAGTACGAGCTCTCCCGCAACAATTTGAAAACGGACCTTCAGGTAAGCAAATCTTACTCTGAGGGCATGGTGTTTTCGAAGCCCTGAACTACTTTATTTTTAAATAGGAATGGAACAGGGAAAACACCAAGGAAGGTCGTTCCCGTCGTGCTGCTATGGACCAGGAGGGTTCCAGCAGTGGGGGGCGACCGGCAGTACCTGGACCGCACAACGCTGTGGTCCACAGTCACCGACAGCATTCCGAGCCGATCCCAGCACCGCTAGCATAGCTCAAGGGAATGTTGGCAACCAACCGCAGCGGGCTAGATGAAAGGAACAACGGAAGTTGGACCGGCCAGTTCACTCAGAAGAGACCGGCATGGTAGACTCCAGCCTGAGAGCGGCTAAAGGTGACCATTTCAAGCCTTATGGAAAGGCTCATGGAGCAAAAGCTCCAGCGAGACTTGCTCCAGGGGATGGGGCAAGCTCGCCAGGGAGCACAAACACTCCCGCTCCAGTGCACTAACAGCACTGGCCATCGCATCTCCCTCAACATAGGGGAGCGTTGACAACCAGGACTGGGCTGGTCAAGAAGAGGGGTCACTGGCTGAAGAAAATCGGGAGCATGCTTGAGGTACAGGACCAGGAAGAGCTGCTAGGTCTGGTGAACCGCTACGTGGCAACACCACGAGCGGGACGGCCGTTACAACCTAAAACTTGCGGCCAGCTTACTACCTGTCCTTTAAACCTCTCCAAGACAGGTAGTCACTGAGGCGTTGGACTTTATCACGCCTCCCCAAAATTGCATTTGCTCAATGTGCCTGCCATTACTGGGGGTACATTGAGCATGATATTTAAACCCAAAAACTTAAAATTGCAAAAAATGAAGCTACCCCTGACGTCGGCTATCACTTCACATGCTCATTCCATGGACAGGGTTGACATGCCAAAACACCCTGGCTCTACTGTGCAACACAGTATGTGATTGGCAACCTCCAGAAGGAGATCATAAGACCTGCCCTCAACCTCAAAAAATTCGCAGGACTGTGTAGAACGCTGGCCTCAGAACCACAGATCCTGCTATTTGGCAAAGAATTACCAAATCAAGCCTAAAATCTGGATGAAGAATCCAAGGCATTTGGCCTCATGAGGACAGGACCTGGAATGAGCAAACCACGCAAAACCCAGACGGCAGTACCTCTACGCGTCCACCAGTAGGCGCCTACTTCATGGTACTGGTGAAAGCTTGGGGCCCGCATACCATCCCCGCAAGTCTTTCGGGACAACATCCAGAGCGGGCCCCATGGAAAATGCGCCACCCCCAACAGCATCACCCCGACAGACAAGGAACTAGAAACCGAAGGAATGAACACACCACCAAACAACAGTGGAGGTAGGTGGGTCTGGTTCCTACCATCACATAAAAGGCGAGGGGATTGTGCTAACAGGGGGGGAAACTACACCTGTTTTTGGAAGCATGAAGAACTATCACACTTAGTAGTCATATACCAAAAAGTATTCAAGGATAAAATTGAATTTAAGAAAAACTTGCCACCAGTTCAGCATGCACCCCAAATGAGGTTTACCCTCTCACTAAAAAGAATACATGAGGGACAGGCTGAACTGGAGAAGTTATATACAAAGGGGTCATAAAGAAGTCTAAATATGAACCTTTAGAATTCGTATTAAATTTACTAAAAAAGATGGTGAATGTCGCACCATCATTGACTTAACCACATTGAATACTTTCGTCAGGTATACACACTTTAATGGAAAACATTTGTAACTGCCAAACAATGGATTCCTAAGGAGACTTTATGGTAGGCATCGACTTAAAGGATGCATACTGTTCAGTCACCATTCATAAAGTAATCGGAGATACCTAAAAATTTACCTGGATGGGGTAACTATGGCAGTACAAATTATCGACTAATGAGCTATGAGCCAAAACTTCCAAGATATTTAAACCAGCCCTGACACTATTAAGGAATCATATTGTCATGGCATATCTTGATGATATTTAACAATAGACAAAGCCATGGAATTAGCTAATTCAGCAGCATTAGCTACTAAAAACGTATTTAACCTTGGGCCTTGTCATACATCCAGATAAATCTACGTTGACACCATCCATAACTATGGACTATCTGGTATTCAACGTCAACGTAGATTTATCTGGATGTATGACAAGGCCCAAGGTTAAATACTGAGTCCACATGTCTACAACGTTGCCAAAAGAAAGGTCAGCAGAATTGGCACAAACCTGTAACAAATTAATGGTTAACAATCAACCAACCATTCGACAAAGTGGCAAGAGTAATTGGGAAATTAGTAGCAGCATTATCAGCTACTTAACTTGGACCTTTGCATTAGAGCAAAGATGCTAGCGTTTTAAACAACATACAGGTCACTTTGACTGAACCATGAAATTGACCTATAATGATGGAAAGAGAACATTTGGCATAGTTCTAGTCCCATCATTTATCAATAACCCATATCTAGAACAGGTGGTAGATGGACTAATCTAGAGTCATCACTACTACAGACACTGGACATAAAACCTAGTTGGAAATGTTGGGTGCGTTCTATGGGTTAAAAGCATATTGTTCAAAAGTGCACCATTTTGCAGGTTCGTTTTCAATTTGACAACATCACAGTGGTGGCCTATACTAACCACATGGGTGGGATAAAATCGATATCATGTGACAATTTGATCAACACAATCTGGTAATGGTGTGTCGACAAACATATTTGGCTATCAGCAACTTACCTACCAGGTAAGCTAAATACTGTGGCAGACATGTTAAACCCCAAAGTATTTGCTGAAATTACAAAGCAATATGGAACACCAGATATCGATTTCTTTGCATCCCGACTGAATCACCACGTACCGATGTATGTCGCTTGGGAACCAGACCTTGAGGCAGCATCGATGAATACATTCTCGCTGAACTGGGGGGGAAACTAATCTCTATGTTTTTCCCCCCTTTCCTGCCTCATCAGTCAGGTACTACGCAAAATACAGATGAACTTTGCTTCGGACTTTTTGGTAGTACCCGACTGGCCTACACAGCCATGGTTCCCAGTGGTCCTTGACAGGGTCATTGAAACGCATGACCATTCCCAGTGGACCAGATCTACTGATCCACCCTGTATCAGGCGAAAATCACCCATGCCATGACAGAATAAGCCTACTGGGTTGCAGATTCCAAAAGACCTTTTGATGAACCTGGGATTGTCAAATAGGACCATGGACACGATGACAGCATCTCACCGACTTCTACCAAGAAACAATATTTTTCCAGTATAAGAAAATGGGAAACATACTGCTCGAGAACAGAGTCAACCTACTAATCAACCACCTATGTACCGGAGTTCCTGGCCAGCCTTCACCACGATGAAGGTCTGAACTATAGCACTATCAAATATGCTAGAAGTGCAATGTCAGCCTATCTAAGACAGGCACCAAGGGAATCAGGCCATAGGGTCTCATCCACTGGTGGCCAAATTAATAGTAAGATTAAATGAGAACTTACCAGTTTGAAGTTTGATCTTTATTTTATGAGGAGTTACGATGAGGGATTACGTGAAGAACCAGCCAGCACGCGTGCGCGACATTCTTCAAAGCAGCGGTGTGGAATCACAGAAAATAGTAATTGAAGTAAACATTGTAAAGACAAGGAGAACTAAGATACCAGTTGACCTTTATAATTGAGGGCGGGAGCGGAGGGCACGTAATCCCTCATCGTAACTCCTCATAAAATAAAGATCAAACTTCAAACTTCAAACTGGTAAGTTCTAGTTTAATCTTACTATTTTACTTTGGAGTCATGTGAGTGACTACGTGAAGATTTTAAAGCTCTGTGATTTCAAGCCGTGGAACAGTCCATGCTTCACTCACTGCCGAAGTCATTCAAGGGAGGAAGTATGTTATTGTATTCAGACATGCATCCAATTCAGGCAATAACAATTTATTTTAACAAAATAATCCTCCCTAGGGCTAAATATATTACAGAATTCAAACTTGATTCTGCAATACTGCAGGTTTGGTTATTGGCTTATTATAAAGAATTGGAAGGTCTTTCTCTTGACCATCCTGCTCTAGCCAGGATATGGTCCATAGGCACTTCCTTGTCTCTCGCTGCCGGTGTTGCTGTTGCCCATGTGGATAGAAACTTAAGATGTCAGTATCCACCCCAGCAGCTCCGAAGCCTGTCTGAGACATCTAGCGATGGTTAGTGCTGATACCCGGCCATTAGGCTGTTTATGGCTGCCCATAGTGCTAATTTACTTCCTCTTAAGTTTTAGTAGTTTTAAGGTATAATAGAAGGTGTGTCATTACACATAGTCGGGTGTCAGTTGGGTATATCTGGAATTCCAAATTTTGTCCTGATGATCATGGTCTATCTTGTTTAACAAGCTCTAATATGCGAAGTTATCTTTTCTAGAGATGCCATCATTTATCCCAGTCTCAGTTCATGTAGAAACTGAACCCCTAGAGCTGAGACCAGTACTATCAGCATACTGTTTTTAAATGTCAGTTCCCCCCCCCCCCCCCACCAGGGACAGGGACATTACTGGTGCCCCTAGCAATTTTAGTACAACACTGACGTCCCATATCTGGGAGTACTTCCCTCTAGGAGGGTTGGTGTTGAAATAATCCTCATAAATTTGACAACTAGAGGGTGAGATCCCAAGGAGAGTTGTTGTGGCGCCTGCCACCAGCAAGCTGACAGGGCACTCCTGCATAATTATAGTACTGCTGCTCAGTCCTTCATCTACATGAAGGCTGGATAGGAATTCCCAGGACGATGGTGGTTGTCGCTGTATTATACGCTACACCAGTCCTTGTTGATTCTTGATAGGCCGCCGTGATCATGCTCATGGTCCTGTCCGCCAACCCGGATCTAGCATGGTGGACTATGGTTCAGAGACTATGTCCGAGATCACAGGGATCCATGGCTGTGTAGGCCAATCAGGTACTTTCAAGACACTTGATGTTGAGTCCATATGTGTTTTTGCTTAGGATCCGACTGATGAGGCAGGAGGGAAAAACGTTGTAAACAATTATTCCGCATTAAGTGAATAACGTCCATTGCTGCTGCCCCAAGTGTGGTTCACAAGCGGCATATGTTGGTAACTGGTGATTGTGTCTAGATACAAATGGATCGATATCTGGTGTCCCACTTTTGGTAATATCAGCACCTTTTTTTTGTGGTCCAACAGCCATTCAATGCTGTCATTGAATTTTCATGACCTGGTATGTGGCTCAGTATTGAGCTTACCTGATAGGTAAGTTTGCTGATAGTCAAATATGTATGTTAACACACCATAGCCAAATATATTGGCCAGATTGACACATGGTATCGATCTTTTCTCCCATATGATTAATATATGCCACCACTGTGATATTATCAATTCGTAGGCGGACATGCAGATGGTGCATTGTTAGCAGTAGGCTTTTAGATCATAAAATGCACCCAACACCAGTGTTTTTAGTAATTAATTATTTTGTAGGTTTATCCAAGTCTGCTTTACATATGGATAACGTTAATTGTAAATCCCAGAAAGTCCAGCTGTGGATGCCGTCGACTTAGATTTATCTGGATGGAGATGACCCCGGAGTTTCACCCTATGTTTGGTAGCTAAAACTGCTGATTTAGCTAGACAGGGTTTTTCCCCCACAATTGATATATCATCCAGATATGCCATGACAATATGTTTTTGTTTATAATATTGCCAAGGCCCATTTTAATATCTTGGTGAAAAGTCTTGGGGCTGAAGATGTCCATTAGGCAACGCTATGCCTGCCATAGTTTCCCCATCCAGTTAAATTTTAGGTATTGACAATGATCCCTCCATGTCTCCCAAAACAAGTGTAACATTCCCCCTGTTAGTACAGGTCATACACCTTTATGTTCTGGAAGGAACCAGATCCACCTACTTACCTGGTTGCCGGTGGTACGTCCCTTTCTTCACTTTCTGCCACTTCTGCGGAAGAGGTGCTGGAGTGCGGGGTTGGCACGTTTTCCATGAGGGTCACTCTGGCCTTGGCCTGAAAGGACCATCGTGGTGCTCCGCAGCCCTCATGCTTTCACCAGCGTCCTGGTGTTGATACCTGCTGGTGGTTGCATAGGGGTGCTGTCGTTGCTGATGACGCTGTTATGAACCCGACGGCTTTAATCTCTTTGTCGAGCTTTTCTCTGTACCATCGTCTGGGTGAGTAACCAATGATATGCCCGCTGTCAGAAGTTTTGAAATCTTCTGTAGTTTGACCTCCTGGGTTTTTGTGCCAGTCCCACTGTACCCCCAGATCGCATTGTTTGCTGCAGGCATTTTTAAAAGGAAGTAAAGTTCACAGGGGGCCTATACTTCTGCGTAATTTTGTTGCCTGTTCCTGCAGAAGATGGAAGTACAGGTAGTCGATGCTGGCCGCCAGCCTGGTCTGTAATGGTACTTTTCGTTGATCCGTAATTTTGGTGATCACTCCCAGTAGCTCCTTAGGATTCTGCACCCCCTGCACACTGTCGTTTTCTTCAGTCACGTCCCCTTCTTCCGGACCAGCCCAGCCCTGGTCCACAACACATTCCTCTATCGAGGGAGATGCATAGTTTTACAGCCCTCAATAAGGGAGTGTGAAGACTCCCATAGTGAGCTTGCTCCATCTCCCGGAGCAAGTCACGGGCGGACCTCTGCTGCACTCGGGCAGTGCGCCCCTTCGGCTGGACTCAGATGAGTATGATCGGCCGGGCTGAATCCTGCTGGGCTTTGCCTCCAGCCTGCTGCGCTGCTTTGAGCTGTACGACTCATGGCGCTGGATTCAGCTTGGAGTCGGTAAGTGGACCTTAGTAACCACGCCAATGGTCACTTTCACTGCCCTTGGGCAGTGCGTCCTTCTGGCCGGACTCACCCGAGTCTATTGGCCGTACAGACTCCTGCCTGCCTGCAGCCCGCTGTGTTGTTTCCAGGTATGCAGCTCGCGGTGCTGGGCTCAACCTGCGCCGGTCATACCCGGCTGTGGGCTGCCGGAACCTTCCTAGTTCCTCACAGCCTGCGTTCCTGGAGCCGCTGGACGTCTCTGTGTTGGCTGCCAGGACCTACCTGGTTCCCCGCAGCCTGTGGTCCTGGAGCCGCTGGTAGCTCGTGGCTGGTGGCTGTCGGCTGCCGGGAACTGCCTGGTACCCCGCGGCAGCCTGCGGTCCAGGTCCATTTTTTCTTCCCCTTGTCCAACGTGCTGTAACATAAAGCACAGCAAGGGGAAGAATACAACTTCAATTTTTTCTTACCTGTGTAGGTCCGTTTGAATTTTTCCCGCGGGGGGAGCGCTCCACCCCCGCCCGTCGCTGTTGCACTGCGTGAGACGCAATGCCGCGCACGCGTGCTGGCGGGTTCTTCACGTAGTCACTCACGTGACTCCAAAGTAAAATGAGAGGTGCCTTCTATTCAAAACCCCCTAGACCTAGATATATCTAGATCTGGGATGTCAGCGTTGTCCTGACATACCTAAGGGATGGCCACCAGCCATATAACCATATAACCATATAATAACAATTACAGCACGGACAAGAAGCAATGAGCCAGATCCCTTACTCTGAAAACAGCTACCCTGTAGACGGCCATGCTGATGGCTTAGTCTCAGCATAAGGGACCAGTCCTTTTACCTACTCAGACTGGACAATATGGTCGTAACATCAGAACAAATAACATTCACCATTCAGGAGCTGGTAAAACAGAGTAGACGAGGAACTTCAGGACATTTGGAATTCCGGGCATACCCACCTGACCACCGTTATGTGTCAGGACTCACCTTCTACAATATATCAAACACAACCTAAAATTCCCGAGGGAGACAAGAAGCAATGGGTCAGCCACAAAAAAAGCCACTGGGTCAGGGTACCGAGTCAAACCATCTCTAGATGGCTCAAACAGGTATTGGGAGCTGCTAGAGTGAATACCGATATTTACACATCTCACTCCACCAGAGCAGCATCCACGCCGGCGGCTAACAGTCCGGATGTGCCATTGGATCTACCCTGGTAACAGCGTGGTGGCCCATGGAAATAACTTTTCAAACATTCTAAAACACGCCATTATAAAACCTGTTTTCACTTGCAGAGAGTATTTTAGACGCTGCAAAAAATATATAATTTAAGCCTGGAGGAGCATTCATTTCTTTGTTATTATTTTCAAATAATACCATTGTTGTTTTACAAACAGATTCATGTTTGATTACGATAACATACTTCCTCCCTTGGATGACTTCGGCAGCGAGTGAAGTATGGGCTGTTACACGGTTTGAAATCACAGAGCTTTAAAATCATCACGTAGTCACTCACGTGACTCCGAAGTAAAATAGTAAGATTAAACGAGAATTTACCAGTTTGATGTTTGATCTGTATTTTATGAGGAGTTACGATGAGGGATTACGTACTCTCCGCTCCCACCCTCAATTACAGAGATCAACTGGTATCTTAGTTCTCCTTATCTTTACTATGTTTATTTCAATTATTGTGTTTTCTGTAATTCCACACCGCTGCTGTGAAGTATGTCGTGCATGCGTGCTGGACGGGGTCTTCACGTAATCCCTCATCGTAACTCCTCATAAAATACAGATCAAACTTCAAACTGGTAAGTTCTCGTTTAATCTTACTATTCTTCCTGCCAAACTTGTGGATGTGCCTAAGGAGTAAAGCAATGGATGGAGGGTTAACCATTTAGCCTATTGTGACTACTCTGCCATTCAATATGATCTTTTATCTGTATTGCTGTTTGACTTCCCATCTTCCTTGATATCTGAAAATCTATCAATCAAGAAATCGAACAAATCTGAAATCAGTACCTCTATGATCTTGTATGCAGTTGTTTTTAAAAATACCATTTTACTTTGCAGACAGCCCTGTACCTCTAAAGGGGCTGTCTCATTGCGGCGACCTAATCCGCGAGTTCAGAAGAGTTTGCCCTTGACTCATACTCGCAGCATGTCGTGCTTTGGCTTGAAGTTGAAAGGCACTACTTACTGCAAATGGTGGCTTGGGTGCTTTGGCTTGAGGTTGAAAGGCACTGCAAATGGTGGCTTGGGTGCTTTGACTTGAAGTTGAAAGGCACTATTTACTGCAAATGGTGGCTTGGGTGCTTTGCCTTGATGTTGAAAGGCACTACTTACTGCAAATGGTGGCATGCAGTTGAAAGGCACTACTTACTGCAAATGGTAGCTTGGGTGCTTTGGCTTGAAGTTGAAAGGCACTAATTACTGCAAATGGTGGCTTGCGTGCTTTGGCTTGAGGTTGAAAGGCACTACTTACTGCAAATGGTGGCTTGGGTGCTTCGACTTGAAGTTGAAATGCACTACTTACTGCAAATGGTGGCTTGGGTGCTTTGGCTTGAAGTTGAAAGGCAGTATTTACTGCAAATGGTGGCTTGGGTGCTTTGGCTTGATGTTGAAAGGCACTACTTACTGCAAATGGTGGAATGAAGTTGAAAGGCACTACTTACTGCAAATGGTGGCATGAAGTTGAAAGGCACTACTTACTGCAAATGGTGGCATGAAGTTGAAAGGCACTACTTACTGCAAATGGTGGCTTGAAGTTGAAAGGCACTACTTACTGCAAATGGTGGCTTGGGTGATTTGGCTTGAAGTTGAAAGGCACTACTGCAAATGCACTTACTTCCTGTTTGCACTGTATATTGATTTTAGATAAAAAGCTACCACTTACGGCTGTGATTTTTGGCAATCTTACTCAGTCCCCCTCTGCTGAGCAGGTGTAGAGAATTCTTCCCATCAATGAAAAATAAAAGTGTTATTAGTGTTTAAAAAATGTTGAGAATCTCTCTCCTGTCAATCACGCCACGAAAGCCACACCTTTTCCAGTGGGAGGGGGAGGGTTTATAAAACCCGGAAGTGTGGGTGTGGCTCAGTCTCTGCATGATGGGGGAGGGAGAGGTCACGACTCTGTCTGAGCTGTGAATCAACTGAACACACTGAATGTGTACCGAACTGTGAGTTTGGTGTTTTATGTGGTTTCACCCTGCATGAAGTGGAATGAAACTGCACTTGAATTTGGCGGCCTTGCATCCTGCTTGAAGTGGTATGAAACTGCACTGAATTTGGTGGCCTTGCACCCTGCTGAAAGTGGTATGAAACTGCACTTGAATTTGGTGGCCTTGGATCCAGCTTGAAGTGGTATGAAACTGCACTTGAATTCAGTGGACTTGCACCCTGCTTGAAGTGGTAGGAAACTGCACTTGAATTCGGTGGCCTTGCACCCTGCTCATAGTGGTAAGAAACAACACTTGAATTTGGTGGCCTTGCACCCTGCATGAAATGGTAGGAACATGGATTTGAATTTGGTGGACTTGCACCCTGCTTGAAATGGAATTTCAAGGAATAGTCATGAGTCAACTGCCAGCCCACCAGCCGTGAGTGAGCTGCCAGCAGATCAAGCTTCAGGGGCTGAGCTGCCACCCCAAGAACCCATACCAGCACTCCAGAAAGCCCCCCCCACTGGCCACCAATATTGGAATTGGTGGAGATGTGGAATATTGCGTCGGGGACCAGCCCTCCCGTGTGAACATGGGACCCAATGGGTCCCACTTAGTCTAGTATATATATATATATATATATGCCTAACCACTGCATAATCCTCTGATGAGCCAGTCTGACAGATTAATAATTGTCAGTGTCTTAGCACATTACGTGCCTACTGGGCTCAATAATTAGATCATCAAAACTGTCATTGAGGATTTACTTGGTTTCATAGAAAATAGAACAGTACAGCACAACAATGGATCCTTCAGCACACAATATCTGTGGCGAACATGACACTGTTAAGCTGGTATCATCTGTCCGTACATGATCCACATCCCTCTATTCCTTGCAATTCTATGACCCTATTTAAAAGCCACTTAAATGCCACTATCATATTTGCCTCCACCACCACACCCGGCAATGTGTTCTCCCCCCCCCCCCCCCCCCCCCCCCCCCCCCCCCCCCCCACTCTGTGTAAAAAAAACCTGCCCTGCACATCTCCATAAAACTTTCCCGCTCTCACCTCATAACTATGCCTCCAGTGTTGGACATTTCTATCCTAGGGAAAAGGTTCTTACTGTCTACCCTATCTACGCCTCTCACAATTCTATATACTTCTATCAAGTCTCCCCTCTACCTCCAATGTTCCAGAGAAATTATATTCAATATTATATTGTTGGATGCATCCAAAGGGAGTTGAGCCACTAGCCTTTATCTCCAAACCGCAAAGAATATGATTGGAGGTACACAAAAATGCTGGAGAAACTCAGCAGTCTGAAGAAGGGTTTCAGCCCGAAACATTGCCTATTTCCTTCGCTCCATAGATGCTGCTGCATCCGCTGAGTTTCTCCAGCATCTTTGTGTACATTTGATTTTCCAGCATCTGTAGTTCCTTCTTAAAGAATATGATTGGTTTGGGTGGTGCAGTGGTAGGGATGGGTTCAATCCTGACCTCGGGTGCTGTCTGTATGCAGTTTGTATGTTCTCCCTTTGACGGCTTGTGTTTCCTCCGGGTGCTCTGGTTTCCTCCCGCATGGAAAGACGTGCAGGTTTGTAGGTTAATTGGCTTTGGTAAAATTGTTCCTAGTATGTAGGATAGTGTTAGTGTATGGGGATCACTGGTCAGCGCAGACACTGTGTGCCGAAGGGCCTGTTTTCGTGCTGTATCTATGCTGTATTTTGTAATTCAAAATTGTTAATATCTCCAATATTCTGAGCCAAAGGATGACAATACTTTGACTAATTTGATGCTGGATAAGGGCAGTGTGCATTTTCCACTTCTTCTGCTTCTGTTCGCCCCTGTTTCTGTCTATGCCGGATCTCACAAGAGTCTCTGGTGATGCAGATTCCTCAGGGCTTGCTGCTCTGTCTCGATATTAGCTGCCTCTGCTTCTCAATGTGCTGCTGGCTTTCCTGTTTAGACTTCAGACATGAACTGCCTTCCTCCCAAGAAACCATTGATGAATCAAATTCAAGGTAATGAATTTGTCTGTTTCCTCCAGTCGAGTGGGGCTGACCCAGACAACAAAAAATTACATTTATCTAACAGTTTAATTTAAGGAAGGAATCAGAAAGTTCTGAAATAGGAAGGAAATGGGTGTTGTACAACTGGAGCACCAAAAACCAAGGTAATCAAACTCTTGGATACAATTTGCTTTGAGAAGAAATGGAAAGGAAAGATATAAACAGAGTGGTCCATCTGACTGGGGAATTCGAAGTGGAAGTGGAAGGTAATCCAATATCATACCAAAAGAAACTACTGTGGATGGAAGAGGCAGTTCACAGTAGACCAAATTCAGAGGGCTCAAGGACACCTAAAGCAAGAAAACAATGACAGAAATACTCCAGAATGGCATTATTGAGGGATTCAAAATTCAATCTCCATTGGGGACAAAGGTTGCTAACGTTAATGGGAGGGTGAAGCTAGGTCAGGGTGACAGAAGAGACAGTGCTGGTATGAACGATATCAAGTTTATGAAAGGAAATGTGAAGAGGCTGTTGAAAATCTCACACTCAGAGGGGACAAAACCATTTTGTAAGGTTTTTACTGACAGTGACAGTAGCAATAGGAATGATAGATTTGTACAGCACACAACAGGTCCTTTGACCCATCACATCCATGCCCACCTTTTTGCCCATCTACACTAATCCCATTTGCCCATATTAGGTAACCAATGATGATCCCTTAAGATATACCAGAGGTGACCAGCATACAATGGGGAAGCCTAAATTTATTAAATTACATAGAAATAATAGCTGCAGACCTGTCCAAATGTCCTTTGAACTGCCTTGACTACTTCCTCTGGCAGCTTGATGTATGCCCCATATATTTTCCAGTGTGAAAAAAATGCTCCACTGGTTCCAATTAAATATTTTCCCTCTCACCTTAAACCTAGCTCTTGATTTCCATAAAATGGCAAATAAAATACATTGCAATAAATTCATCTCTCAGCCTCTTTCACTCCAGGAAATAAAGTCCTAGCCTGCCCAACCTCAACCTATACCTCAGGCCCTGAAGTCCTGGCAACATCATTTTTTAATCTTCTCTGCGTCCTTCTCTGGCATCTTTCCAATAGCAGGGTGACCAAATCTGAATGCAATATTCCAATGCAATAAAAGCCTCCCACTTTCCAGACTTTTCAAACATGCATGCGGGGAATTAATTTTAATTCCAATGTGACTGATGTGATTGCTTTAAGAGATGGAAAATTATTAGATAAATGATTTGGCAATAAAAATCAATACCTTCCTCTCTCAAAAAACAATTTTACAAAGATTCTACAGATGGGTCATTTTCATCCCTCCCATTTTGATCACATTAAGAAGCAATATATATCAGTTCTGAGCTGGCTCCTTCCACTTAGGGGAAACCACTGTGAGGAGGTGTGGAGGGGAAAAAATACTGAACTTAGTTTGATTCATACCACATTTCACACGAGATGTGTAAGGCATTGAACAGTACAGAAAGGAAATCCTCCTCACTTTATTCTCAAACATGATCTATTGACGTTATTTTTGTACTTCTATCTTTCGAAATGCTTCTACCACTAGCTACACTACCTCTTTACAATTCAGTTAATGCAAGAACTAATGAGTTTTGATAAACATTTTGAATTTCAATGAAAGAATAATTTGACACCAAATAGTTTGGAAATTGCAATAAGTACAGGTATTCTCTGTTCATTATTTTAATATTTCCTACTTTGATGTTTTTAATTGACAATTTTTTAAACAGGATGGGGGTTCACTGTATTTTTTTCAGCAATACCTGCACAATCGTTTGCATTTATCATTTTCAATGACATTGAATTTTAGTTGATGGTCGGCATCATGCACAGAAATCAATTAACAGTCTCAAAACTCAAACTGTTTCTCTTTGCCTTTAATAATGTGCTCACAATTGCCTTCAGACTTTACCCTCCTGGCTCAAACCCAGCGTTTAACCCAATGGACAAGAACAATGCTCTGGGAAACAACAGTTTGTCCAAGGTCATTCGCATTTCCAGCTGTGATCACCCATTGCCAGTTATCCCTCAGGGCTGTTAGACAGGCTGTCGGTGGTTCAAACCTTTGAAGCAATTTGAATGAGGGAATGAAGTAAAGTTTTTTCCAAATGGTAGGCGATTGGCTAAAGTGTAAGAAGCAACATGAGGAAAAATATTCATGTAGTGAACATCCAAACGGTAATTAAAATATGTGAAAAGATAAATGCACACAGGATAATGTGGAAAAGTAACAGTTTAAAACAGATTGTGTCACTCTTATAAAGCACCAGTCAGCAGAATAGTCCCTATTCTGTAACAGTAAGGGTGTCAGGGGTTATGGGGAGAAGGCAGGAGAATGGGGTTAGGAAGGAGAGATAGATCTGTCATGATTGAATGGTGTGGACTTGATGGGCCGAGGCCTAATTCTGCTCCTATCACGTGACCTAATGACCTTATTCGTGCTATAGATAGATACAAAAAGCTGGAGTAACTCAGCTGGACAGGCAACATCTCTCGAGAGAAGGAATGGGTGACGTTTTGGGTCAAGACCCTTCTTCTACATTATTTGTGCCATAACTTTCTATGAATGCACACATTAAAAATATTTTCAGGAGGGATGGAAGAAGAGAAAAAATGTGCAGAATCATTTAATAACCAGAAACATACTATTGCAAATGGTCTCTGCAATATTATACATTCCTTTATTTTAGTACAGCTTCAGTTATTAAATAATACTTTGTTAATTTAGCTATTTCCGCACAGATTCCACAATTTCAGTGCTTCATTGAACATGACAGACAAAATCAACTTCACAAAAATAAAGAATGGTAATGATTAGCTGAGCTATTTCATAAAATAACATTCTGTAGCTTTTCACTGATGTGTGTAGCATTCTGTAAGCTGCTTCACTGATTATATACTATTGATCAATACCATAATTGATATAATATATTTATTGATTTCCAAATAGTGTAGAAAACTTTGATGTATGATAGTATGTCAATTTCTAAAGAAGTTTTAAATCTGTATAGTCCCAGTTGCAAAAAAACAAGATTTTGATCTCCATTAATTTAGGACATGGGACTTTTGATGTGTTGCTGCTGTGAGAATATAATTATATATAATCTTTAATGTAGTAAATCATTTGAATGTGCATTGCCAGAACAAAATTGTCCTGGGCTCATAAAGAGATATTGTTTAAGGGGATGGAATGTTTGGTGAAATAGATAGATTTTGATTATATATGATGTATGAGTTGAAGAAGACCATGTGACACACTGCACCTCGCTACTCTACAATTTGGGAAAATCATGGCTAAGGTCATAGCCTCAAGCTTGGAGGTAATGGGGACCTCTGGGGGATATGGGAAGGGGTTGACACAGAGGGCTACAGTTACATTTTAATTAAATTGACTCAAACTATTATTTTGAGATCTGGTTTCTTAATCAGAGATCTGAGCTCAAATTGCACTGCAGTTGGGAGCAAACGTGCTTAATATAAGAAGTAGAATCCATTTGGCCCCTTGTTCTGCAATTCAATTGGAACATGTTGCTCAGGTCAACTTTCCTGCATGCACTCCAGATCCCTAATGTCATTTACAGTCAAAATCTATTGAACTCTGACATGAATTTACTGAAGAATTGAATATCCATATTTTGTTAAGGTAATGATTTGGTGAAAGAAGTTTGAATTAAAGCCATTGAATAAAAATCTTGAATTAAAATGATAGTGACCAAGAATCTCTTGGACTGCAGTAAATCCCTAAATCACTGGAGTATGTAAATCTGGCATTATTAGCTGACCTGAGCTGACGTGAACTCTTGTGAATCTTGGTGAACCACTAATCAACTTACAGAAGAAGGTGGCTCCAGATAAATCCCATTGTCAGCAATGTCTGAGGAAGGGTCCTAACCTGAGACATCACACATCCAAATCCTCCAAAGATGCTGCTTGACCTGCTGAATTACTCCAACCATTTGTGTCTTTGTAAACTAGCATCTGCACTTCCTTGTATCTACCCTTCACTTCCGATATTACCTTCCGGTAGAAGTCCAAGATATCACACACTTGTCCTTTCTCCTCCTTTTAATTTAGTATACTGTTTTCTGTTGAGCTACATTGGAAACAGAAGATATTGGAGCAGGAGGAGGCCATTTGGTCCATTGAGCCTGCTCCACATTCAACTAATCTTCCACCTCATTGCCATTTACCAGTCCATTGCCAGAAATGCATCGATATTAATTTTGAACACAATCATAGCCAGAGCCTTGACAGATCTTTGGGATCGAGCTATCCAAAGATTGAACCCCTCCTTAGGGTTAATACTTCCCTCTCGTATTTGATCTCCCAAAATCCAACACCTCACACTTGTCTGTTTAGTTTACTTTACTTTACTTTATTTTAGAGATACTGAAAGAAAACAGGCCACTCCAACCATCTAAACTCCATCTGCTGTATCCTTTGACAAAATTACCCACCATTGCAATTCCATCAATTTTTGTATCGTCTCAAAACTTACTAATGAGGCAAACTCCATTTTCATGCAAATCTTTAATATTACAAACAGCAGAGGTTTCTTGCAAAACACCATTGCTCACAGACTGTTGATCCATTCCCTCTCCAGATGTTGCCTGATCAACTGAGTTCCTCCAGCACTTTTTAGTCTGTAGCTGTAGTCTCTTGTGTCACCAAAGCAAATTAACAGCCGGTTTTATGCTTCACTCCATTATCTTTTCAAACTAAATCAATTTCCAGTTTGGGTTGCTGTCTGACACTCTATTTCTAAACAAAGTAACTAAAATGCACTATCATTTGTTTCAGTCCATTCTCCTTCCCATATAATAGGATTTCTTCTGCAGTGCTCTTGGGGAACTGATTGAAACAAACAGACAAGTCCTTTTTGTTTCTCTCATGTACAGCTCCATTTAAGGTTACACATCCAAGAGGATGAGCTATTAATCCACGTCTAAGCTTCTGTCAATGTTATTCTGTAACTAGCTGCTGAAGTGGTCGAATTGAGCCCAGTTGAGATATGAATGGGTGATATATAATGCGATAGTTGTGTCTGTAAGCACAAAACAAAGTTCTGGTGCATTGATTTTCCATTATGCTGAGGAAACATTTCATTTGTAAGCCTACTGCGAAAGGCTGACCATTATAAATCTTTACAGAATAATTGTGCAAAATATTTATTGTAATTTCTTTGATATTGTGCTGGCTTGTGCTGGCCAAGCTGAAAAATATCACAAACTCCCTGTTAGACCCTCTGCAGTTTGCATATCGGGCCAATATATCTGTGGATGATGCAGTCAACCTGGGCCTGCACTTCATCCTATAGCACCTAGACCGCCAGGGGACCTATGCGAGGATCCTGTTTGTTGATTTTAGCTCTGCATTCAACACCATTGTGCCAGAGCTACTACATTCCAAACTTTCCTAGTTGACTGTGCCTGAACCCCTCTGTCAGTGGATCACCAACTTCCTGACAGGCAGGAAGCAGCACGTGAGGCTGGGAAAACACATCTCAGACCCGCAAACGCTCAGCATAGGAACACCGCAAGGCTGTGTACTCTCTCCTCTCCTCTCCTCTACTCTCTCTACACCGACGACTACACCTCCACAGACACCTCTGTCAAGCTTCTCAAGTTTGCGGACAACACAACCCTGATTGGACTGATCCAGGATGGGGAGGAATCTGCCTACAGACAGGAAGTGTTACAGCTGGCGTCCTGGTGCTGTAGCAACAACCTAGAGCTCAATGCTCTTAAGACAGTGGAATTGATTGTAGACTTTAGGAGAGCTCCCCCTCCCCTCATCCCACTCACCATCAACAACACCACAGTCACTTCTGTGGAGTCTTTTAAGTTCCTGGGAACCTTCATCTCCAAGGACCTTAAGTGGGGGGCTACCATCGACTCCACAGTCAAAAAGGCACAACAAAGGATGTGCTTCCTGCGGCAGCTGAGGAAGCACAATCTGCCACAGGCAATGATGGTCCAATTCTACATGGCCATCGTAGAGTCTGTTCTCACGTTCTCCATCATGGTCTGGTTTGGCTCAGCCACCAAACACGACACCTGGAGGCTGCAGCGAATCGTCCGATCATCAGAGAAGATTATTGGCTGCAACCTTCCCTCCATTGATAAACTGTACACTGCAAGGGTCAGGAAGCGAGCGGGCAAGATCATCTCTGACCCCTTTCACCCTGGCCACAAACTCTTTGAATCACTTCCCTCTGGAAGGCGACTCCGGTTTGTCAAAGCTGCCACAGCCAGACATAAAAATAATTTTTATCCACGAGTAGTTGCTCTACTCAACAGCCAAAAATCTGTAGCCTCCCTTTGATCTGGATTTTGTCGGTTCACATGCTTGATCAATGGTGTTTTATCATTGATGTTTAATTATTATTATTGTTTAGTGTTTTCTGAGTCATTCGTAACTGTCATGTTGTGGGCGGAGCACCAAGGCAAATTCCTTGTAGGTGAATACTTGGCCAATAAACGTACTTACTTACTTACTTATATTAATTTTCTGAGAATGCAATGAATAATAATGATCTGTAGCTGATCTTTTCAAACCAGTATATCTTAAGGTTCCTAGATCTGAAGGATGTGCTGGCTTTGGAGAGGGTCCAGAGGAGGTTTACGAGAATGATCCCCAGGAATGATTGGGTTAACATATCATGAACGTTTGACGGCATGGGGCCTGTACTCGCTGGATGAGGGGGGAGCTCATTGAAACTTACCAAATAGTGAATGGACTGGATAGAGTGAATGTGGAAAGGATGTTTCCATTAATGGGCGAGTCGAGGACCAGAGGCCATAGCCTCAGAATAAAAGTACGTACCTTTAGAAAGGAGACAAGGAGGAACTTCTTTAGTCAGAGGGTGGTGAATCTGTGGAATTCATTGCCAGAGAAGGCTGTGGAAGTCAAGTCAATGGATATTTTTAAGGCGGATATTGATAGATTCTCGACTATCATGGGTGTCAGGAGATATGGAAAGAAGGCAGGAAAAGAGGGTTGAGTGGGAAAGATAGATCAGCCATGATTGAATGGCAGAGTAGACTTGATGGGATGAGTGGCCGAACTTTTCCCCTGTAACTTATGAACATGAACTTATGAAGATGAAATCTTAGAGTTTGTTTATGCCATTCAAGGAAGTGCCGAGTAATCTCGTAATAGCTGATATTGATTGTAGTCCATAACATTGTCTGGAGGACATCAAAAGGATTTTTATTTAAAGTTGTTTCTTTCCTTTTTTGTAAATGAAGAAGAAAATCTGCTTCTTCTGAGTCAGGTCTATGGGAGTTCCCCCCGCCAAAAAACAAGACCTGTCGAAGGGTGGATGAGCTTCTAGCGAGCCAACGGCCATCCACACTTCAGTAGAAGTTGCGATCACTGTCGTACATAGCATTGTAAGGAATTATGATAAAGCATACACACCAAAATCCTGTACTTCCAGCGGCGGAAGTCCGCAGGAACTGGAGGACTGGGATGTGTGGTGCGTCCGTCACCGTTCCCGTTGGAAACCAGCACCACTGCGTCACTAATGTTTTCAACGATGATGAATGAATGAATGCTTCTTCTGGTCACCATAGCAGTAACATGCATAATAGATTATGACTTAATCTAGGCAAGGCAAGGCAACTTTATTTATATAGCACATTTCATACACGAGGCAGAATCAAAGTGCTTCACATAAAAACATGTCATACAATAAATGAAATAATAAAATGAAATAAAATAGAAGAACTAAAAGAAAAGAAAAGCAAAATTAAAAATGCATTATAAAAAGTGCAAAAGTTAAAAGTGCAATGTAGTTAAGATTTAGCTGAAAGCTAAAGTAAACATAAAAGTTTTCAGTCTTGTTTTAAAAGTGGTCAAAGTTGAGGCAAGTCTTAAATCTTCAGGAAGTTTATTCCAGCTATTTGATGCATAGTAACTAAATCCTGCTTTCCCATGTTTTGTATTTACTCTGGGAATCACTAGCAGACTGGTTTCAGAAGATCTTAGCGGTCTAGAAGGCTTATATAGTGGAAGCATGTCAGTGATATACTTCTCCCTAAACCATGTAGTGATTTATAGGTGAGCAGCAGGATTTTAAAATCAAATCTCTGACATACAGAGAGCCAATGTAAGGATTTAAGAATTGGTGTAATGTGTTCAAATTTTTTGGTCTTTGTTAGAACTCTAGCAACAGCGTTCTGAACAAGCTGTAGCTGCCTGACAGTTTTTTTTGGAAGACCTGCAAGGAGACCGTTACAATAATCTAGCCTACTATTAATAAAGGCATGTACACGTTTTTCTAAGTCTTGAGCTGACATGAGTCCTCTTAATCTTGCTATGTTTTGAGGTGATAGTAGGCCGATTTTGTTACTAATCTAAAAGATCATTACAACATTGGTGGGGAACAATAACCTGCCAACTTCCACTACTTGTGCATGTATGAATAACACTGCTGTGGTACCTAGATTCTATGGAAATAAAACAATATAAAGTTCTGTAACACAGAAACAGCATCCTTGGAGAACATGATATAATTCAATGGTTAAAAATATATTTTTATCATTATTGTTTTAGTAGTGGTACTCTCCTCACCTCACCTCCAGAACCAGGGATCACAGTTTAAGAATAAGGGGTAGGCCACTTAGGACTGAGATAAGGAAACACTTTTTCACCCAGAGTTATGATTCTGTGGAATTCTATGCCACAGAAGGCAGTGGAGGCCAATTCACCTCCATGTTTTCAAGAGAGAGTTAGATTTAGCTCTAAGGTTAAGGGAATCAAGGTATATGGGGAAAAAGCCGGAACGTATTACTGATTTTGGGTGATCAGCCTTGATCATATTGAATGATGGTGCTGGCTCGAAGGGCCGAATGGCCTACTCCTGCACCTATTTTCTATGTTTCTACATCACCAAACGTAATAATACCGGAGACACGTGGAACTACAGATGCTGGAAAATAAGATCATAAGATCATAAATGATAGGAGCAGAATTAGGCCATTTGGCCCATCAAATCTATTTCGCCATTCAATCATAGTTGATCTATCTTTTCCTCCTAACCCCATTCTCCTGCCTTCTCCCCATAGGACACCTGACACCTGTACCAATCAAGAATCTATCTATCTCGGCTTTAAATATAATCCGCTGACGGCCTCCACAGCCTTCTGTGGCAACGAATTCCTCAGATTCACCACCCTCTGACTAAAGACACAAGATGCTGCAATAACTCTGCAGCTCAGGCAGTATCTCTGGATAACATGGGTAGGTGACGTTTCAGATCGGGATCCTTTAGTCTGAAGAAGGGGCCTGAGCTGAAATGTCACCTATCCATGTTTTCAAGGGATGTTGCCTGACTCCAGCACCTTGTGTTTATTTTTGTAAACAAGCATCTGCAGTTCCTTGTGTCTGCATTTTTTATGTACATATATTTGAAAAGAGGAGAAAAACCAAGAATAGTACAGTGCCCACGCACAGTAGCTGGAGAATGGATGAGCATCAACGTGATGAGAAAAGAAATGCATATGTATGTTGGTGCCTCTGAACCTGGGGACAACAGATGCTATTTAATCCACTTCTAGGCTTAGTGTGATTCTGTAACATAATTCTGCAGAGGCAGTGTATAGAAGGGGGCTTCTGTGTCATTCCATGAAGATATCCTCAAGCTGGGCAAATATTGTGATCTCAGTGTCTGGAATGAATACAACAATGCCACAGTGCAGATTGGATTTTAATATGTAGGATGAACTTCAGATGCTGGTTTAAACCGAAGATAGACCCTAAAAGCCCAAATAGACCCAAGACTCGACCCGAAACTTCACCCATTCCTTCTCTCCAGAGATGCTTTATGTTTAAGAAAATGTTTAAGAAAAAACAGTATCCCATAAATAATATATTATTATCTTAAATGATCTTCTTGGTCAACACTGGAGCACTGTAAAATCTGCCTTAGCATTTTCTAGATGTATTTGTTATTGGAAAATAAACAACCATTTTTGAATGTATTGTTAGACTGGAATTATGAATCTTTCATTCAGCATTGAAGCAAGTCCACATGCTTTCAGCTACATTTACATAGAGGGTGTACAGATTTTTTTTTTTAAACAACTGATTATTTCTTAATGTTGCTGTGTACAGGCACCGTTGTTGAATAATATGTACTATTCAGAAGTCCAAAAACACAGATGTATGCATTTGGAAGATTGATTTGTGTGTAAATCATGTACAGGAATTGATATGTAAAAGTCTTATGTTTTTTTTCTTTGTAGATCTAAGCACTGTATCAAAGGGAAATCAACATAGCCTTGCTAAAACTAGCTATTTTGCAAAGAGCTCGCACTTGCACTTTAACTTACATGAGAAGATACTGGCAATGTTATGCCATGGGTGACAGAGACTGATGTGTGCATGATTTTGCAGAGTCATTACACATTTCTTTCCACACGATTGTGTTGTTCTTGATAACATCTCTCGTTGTTTGCCTTTGATAATAGGTTAAGGATTAAAGCGGATTGTTTTTCAAAGACACACAACTGGCAGAAAACTCCTGAGACCACACAAATACATCTTAATTGAACAAGGGTGATTGATCAGGATTTTTGTCACTTTATCAGACAGGAAAAAGACATCTGCTTTGTAATTGTTCTCCGACTACATTTTGCAATAATCATCTCCTTTATTTCTCACTGACTTCATTGTCTGACAATGCAGCTGTACAGTGTATGTTTAATATTAATGTGCAATTTTAATTGTCCAAACCCTTCCTCTATTAATTGCTATGACAGGTTCTAATTGTTAGGTGACTTATTTATTTTATTTTATTAATTATTTTGTCTTTTGTTTAATGCTAATTAATAGGCTAATTTAGTTTTACCTCATAGGAGTTAATTTAATTATTATTCTTTTGTTTTTAGTGCTTCATTAATAATACACCACTGTACATTTTTCACTCATAAAGCCAACAGAATTATTGCAATGGATATAAAATCTATAATACAATGCCTAACTGGATAGTGCACTTCGCATCTGAAGTATTTATTTATTCTGCACGTGTTGTTTGGAATAAATTACCAAATTTGGTCCTACTTTGCTTCCCAAATCCATGTAAAATGGAGTGTTCTTATAGGGCCAGTGACTTATAAAATTATGGCAAACCATTACTTCTATAGGAAAGAGACATATGTAGTTTAATTTGTGTGCTAGATTAACATTTTACGTGTTTGCATAAAATGGAAGAAAAGGTCAAGTCAAATTGTGGTTTGTTGTAATTTGCACAAGTATAGTTAGGTACAGGTACAATGTAAATTTTACCTGCAGGCAACATATAAAACATATATTATACATAACTTATATGAAGCAGCAAGAAGAAAAAGATTGCAAAAAGCAAGACATCAGTGTAAAAATGCAATAAGGAAGCAAGTCCATGGTAGTGCAAGAGGTGGTTTCAAGTGCTCCATTCTTGAGGTAGAATGTGCAGGTCAGTTGTGCAGGTCAGTTCAAGAACCAGATAGTTGGTGGAAAGTAGCTGTTCTTGAATATAATGGTGTAAGACTTCAGGCTTCTGTATCTCCTGCCCGATCGTAGCAGCGAGAAGAGGGCATGACCCAGATGGAGAGATCCTTGATGATGGATGCTGCCTTCTTGAGGAAGTTCCTTCCTGAGGGTTCCAGGGGAGATGGTGATCTTTGCAACAGATTAAAAGAAGAGTTTGCATTAATTTTGCACTTCATCATATAATTATTTGAGAATGCATGTTACACATGAAGATGAACATTGTGGATAAACCCAGTTACAAGGTTAAATGCACTTTAAGAGTGAGACACTATTAGTGTGCAGCAGGTCTCAGGCAAATGAATAAGAGGGATACAGACTGGAATATAATGTCTGAAGAAGGGACCCAAAACGTCACCATTCCTTCTCTCCAGAGATGCTGCCTATCCCGCTGAGTTACTCCAGCATTTTGTGTCTACCTTTCATTGTATTTATTGTTGTGTTTGTCATTATTGTACTTATAGTGTTTATTCTGTGAGCTTCAAGCAACCAAGGAATTTGTGTATATGACAATAAACAGATCTGAATCTGAATAGGATCTGCAAAGTGACTGTATTGTATTGAGCTGATATTCATTCTTGTGTCATCAGTATTGCATTTGGGATGAGTCAAAATTAAAAAGGGATTATTTTCCCCAGAAAGACTGCAGCAGTTCAAGGCAATCCATCAACACTTTGAGGGTAATTACGTACAGACAATAGATATTAACCTAACTGATGATGCCTGAATCTCAAAAATGGAATAAGTTAAAACACAGTGGTACAATATCAGAAGAACAAGAATTTCTCCAAACATCCAGGACAATACATATCCTTCAATTATAACACCAATGTACAGACGCTGCCCAACTTACATAGTTGTTATGTCCCCTTGACCCTTGCATAAGTTGGATGTTACATGTTGGAAACCGAAGTGCAACTGTGCACACGTAAGTTTACTCTTTGACGTGGAAATCGCATGGGAACTCCGAGGCAGAGATCACGTGTGCGTCAGTGAACTTAAAAGAATTGCTTACGCAAGTCACCTATTACGTAAGTCGGGGAGTGTCTGTTCGTTCATTTCAGAATCTTATCATGTATTAACGTGACTGAAATAGCGGCATGTACAAAATGTGTTCTAAACTTTTAGCCTCTAAAACTTTGAGAGTATTGTTATCATATTATGTCTGTTCCAATGTAATCACACATTGGGAGGAAGGTACAACACGTGGCTATTACTAATGTGCTCATTTGGTCCTGTGATCAATATGAACCTTCCGTTCAATTATATTTTCAAAGTAACTTATCGAACTTAGTTGTATCCAAATGCAAAGTCAGCTAAGTTGCATGGCTCCTAAAAGTAAATGAATTGCAGTCAACTGTGCAATTTAATGCTGTCTCCCATTGTAATGATTTTAGCATTCAGACAGCAAACGATGGTACTGCTCATTGAATGAAAGCATTAGTAAGGGACAATTAACTAAGTACACTTGTGAATAAATCAGTGTGCATTCCTAAAAAGTAATGCAAGACACTTTGGACAATGGAAATCCAAAATAAAAACAAAAATATTCAACAGACCAGTTAGAATTTATTATTTGCAGCAATTTATTTCTGTTTCTTTTTTTGCGCACCTCTCAAAGATGGATGGAGTAGAGAACAGGCTGGATGTGTTCCTGGGCTTAGAACTGGTAAATAATGGCACCACATGGTACAATGCAGGCCTTAAGGTGTTTATTCTCTACACTAGAGATTTTGTGAAGGAGGGAGGTATTGTATTCTTGGGGTGGGTTCAGTGGGGCATAGGGCTAAAGGCCTCATGATTCCCCAGACTAAGCGTAGAAGATGGATGGAACTGAAGTTATCTCAGACTTGGAGCTGGGCACATTAAATTTAGAACCCTAATATGGTTCGGTTCACCTTATCCCATCATTCTTCATCAATGGCCTCTATCAATAAAGAATCATTTCTTTTATTTCTAAATATGCTTCTTCTCAGTATTACATTAAACTTAGTGATGCTGCAAGTCTCACGACCATAGCCACATCTCACAATTTACACACGCTGGCAATTATTCCACCAAACCAAGTATAACAATCAAACAGATTGTACATTAGCCTTTCTTCCATTTGAGCAACCAGCAGTGGGGAGGGCTAACTGTTACATAGAAATGTAGAAAATAGGTGCAGGAGTAGGCCATTTGGCCCTCTGAGCCAGCACCGTCATTCAATGTGATCATGGCTGATCATCCAAAATCAGTACCCCTTTCCGGCTATTTCCCCATATCCCTTGATTTCCTTAGCCCTAAGAGCTATATCAAACTCTCTCTTGAAAACATCCAGTGAATTGTCCTCCGCTGCCTCATGTGGCAGCAAATTCCACAGAACCTGGCCCTCAACACCAGCAAAACCAAGGAACTGATTGTGGACTTTGGAAGGAATAGGATGGGGACCTACTCTTATTGACCCATTCTTATTCTTAAAGAATAAAGAATATACCCTTTATTCTTAAACTGATACCCCTGGTTTTGGACTCCCCTAACATCGGGAACATTTTTCCTGCATCATCCAATCCCTTAAGAATTTTATATGTTTCTATATGATCCCCTCTCATCCTTCTAAATTCCAGCAAATATAAGCCCAGTCGATCTATCCTTTCATCATATGTCAATCCCACCATCCTGGGAATTAACCTTGTAAACCTATGCTGCACTCCCTCAATAGCAAGAATGTCCTTCCTCAAATTTTGAGACCTAAACTGCACACAATACTCCAGGTGCGGTCTCACCAGAACTCTGTACAACTGCAGTATGACCTCCTAGCTACTATACTCAAATCCTCTCGCTATAAAGGTCAACATGCCATTGTTGGAGATGGTGATGTTTCTTAATGGAAGTACAATTCCTACTATCTTACATGTGCCTTTCTCCTTTGAGGTACATAGTAAATATAACATCTCCTGATAGTAGAGGAAGAACTATATGAAAGCATGATTCTATTATTTAATTGAAGATTCTCTGCCCTCAACTAGCAATTTAGAACGGAGACGAGGAAACACTTTTTCTCACAGAGAGTTGTGAGTCTGTGGAACTCTCTGCCTCATAGGGTGGTGGAGGCAGGTTATCTGGATACTTTCAAGAGAGAGTTAGATAGGGCTCTTAAAGATAGCAGAGTCAGGGGATATGGGGAGAGGGCAGGAACGGGGTACTGATTGGGGATGATCAGCCATGATCACATTGAATGGCAGTGCTGGCTCGAAGGGCCGAATAGCCTACTCCTGCACCTATTGTCTATTGTCTATTAGTTAAAGCTAATACACAGAGGAATTGATCTAAGAGCAAGATTATAAATGCTACCGGCTTGTAGGTAAGGTGGAACCAAGAATAGCAAGAACACCTGCACTGTTTCCTGAGGGAATTGAATGCTTGAATTCCTTTCTGTTCTGAATTAGGACAGAGTTGACATGCCAAATCCATTCCGTGTTGTGGAAGCAGTCAACATCACACTGCGCCATGGGGAAATCATCTCTTGTTGAAGCATTAAATCAAGAAACTATCTATTCTGTCATGTGAATGTCACAGGTCCCTTGGCACTATGTGTAAACAGGGGAATTATCACCAGTCTTCTCTGCCATATTTATCCCTCAATCAACAAGAGTAAAACACATTATTAGGTACTTATCACATTGCTGTTGTGAGATGCTTCACAGGAGCAATTTTACATTGTAACAACCACACTACAAAAGTATTTTATTGGCCAGAAAGCAATTTAGGTTGTTCTGTGATTGTGAAAAAAACACTAAAGTAGAAGTCTTTCTTCTACTTTACAAATGGTCACAAACTAATATTTCTGGAGCGAAAAAACTGTAACATCCAGATTCAGGAACAGCTTTCTCCCTACAGCTATCAGGCCTTTAAACACTACATCCTTCAAATAAGCTCTGAACTACATAGATTTGGGGGGATTGGTTTTGTCTTTTTGCACTATTATTGTCTTTTTTGCACTATTATTGTTGTTTATATATTCATGTTATTAAAATGAAATGCAGATGTTAGTTTATACCAAAGGTAGACACAAAATGATGGAGTAACTCAGCAGGTCAGGCAGCATCTCTGGAGAACATGGACAGGTGACGTTTCGGATCTGGACCCTTCTCCAGACTGATTGTAGGGTGGAGGAACTGGAAGCAGGAAAAGACTAGGATAAATCAGGGCCGGCAACAGATGACATCAGGCAGGGTGATTCTGATCGGCGGATTGTTGGCTAGGGACGATATGATCTCAAGAGGAATACATGGCTGAGAACTGTGGAACTATTTCCTATGTTTCTATGTTTTTCTAGTTAACCCACATTTAATGGAGGGAGGGGGTTTGTATGTTATCTTAAATTAGAGAATTCACCATTCATACTGCTGGTTTGAAAGGTACCCAAGGGAAAAATGAAGTGCTGCTCCTTTAATTTACATGTGGCCTCACTATGACAACAGACGAAGCACAGGACAGAAAAGTCAGTGTGGTAATGATATGGGGAGTTACAATGGTTAGCAAACGGGAGATCCAGTAGGCCTCGAGGAACGAGCAAAAGCTTTCAACGAAATGGTCGCCGGGTCTGCGCTTGGTCTCGCCAATATACGGGAGCCCACATCAGGATGCAGTAAATGAGGTATGAGGAGGTGCATGTCAATCTCTGTCTTACCTGGAAGGACTGTCGGGGTCCCTGTAACTAGGCAAGGGAAGAGGTTAAAGAGCAGGTGTTGCATCTCCTGTGGTTGCAGGGGGAAGTACCTGGGGAATGAATGAATGATACTTTGTTGTCACATGTGACAAGTCACAGCAATATTCTTTGTTTTATATAGTACCCGGACAGGGCGTTGAAGGACGAGAAGTTGAAGTGAAGAAGTGGAAGCCAACGGAACGGAAACGATGCCGAAAAGCAAAATAACCGAACGGGCGCAACGCCAAAATGCCAAGTTCACAGATTCGCCAGATTCCGGAGGGGGAGGGGGAGAGGGAGAGAGAGACCAGCCTACTAACCCCAAGCACCGTGGTAGATCAACGCTTACAAAAATAATCCGCTCTATGATCTTTGACGTAGGAAAATTAAAAATCCCCCTCACCCTCCATCTCCCCTGCTCAGTGATGTGATGGACGCGGGGTCTGGACCAACCACTGACAAGGTCTCAGACAAATCCCGTCCCCGGAGACGTCATGTCCATTATTTGGCTTTTCGGCGTCACGTTCGATCAGTTATTTGGCTTTTTGGCGTCGTGTCCGTTCGGTATCTTGGCTTCTACTTCTTCGCTTTGGCTTCTCGTCCTTCAATGCCCCGTCTGCACACGGTTTTACATACCCAAGCTATGCAAGGTGTCACCACATAAAGGGGGAGGAGATGATTTGGGTGGGAAGGAATGTGTGAACTAAGGAATTGCAGAGGGAGCTGTCTTTTGTTCTTATTAGTTGCAGATGGTAAACACAAAGGCAAAGGCAAAGGCAAATTTATTTGTATAGCACCATTCGTGCAAATAGCAATTCAAGGTGCTTTACAGGAAAGAAAAAATACACACACACTTGTTTTCTCCTTACTACCTTCACCAGTATCTTGCATTGTACCTTTCTTCTTTGAGCGGTCTCTGTGGAAGGTGAAAGATGTGGAAATGGAACGATGTAATAAATGGTGGCATAGCGTTGGAGGTGATGGAAATGTCAGAGGATGATGCGTTTGACGTGGAGGCTGGTGGGGTGAAAGGTGTAGACCTGGGGAACTCTGCCCTTGTTGTGACTGGGAGGAGAAGGAGCAAGAGCAGAGCTATGGGACACAGATGAAACATATGTGAGGGAACCATCTATGACAAAAGGGAGGAATGAGGATATCTCAGATGTCCTAGAATGAAAAAGCTCAGCTTGGGAGCAGCTATGGTGGAGATGGAGGTATTGACGCTAGAGGACAGCCTCTTTGCAGGAAGCAAGGTGGGAAGAAGTGTCGTCCTGATAACCATGGGAGCTGGTAGGTTTGTACCATATGTCAGTCAATAGTCTGTCTTCTATGATAAAGACATAGAGATCAAGAAAGCGGAGAGAAGTGTCAGAGATAGACCAGGTGAATTTGTGCGCAGGGTTGAATTTAGTGGTGGTTAATAAAGTCCAAAAATTGTTTCTCTCCTTTTATTTCCTACCCTGTAGTTGATTTAACATGAAATTCATTCCCTTTCACTTATTCTTCGCTGCCGTCTCTCTGCCTCTTCTCAATTTTCAAATCTTATTTGTTAAACAGGTTAAACATTGTTTTCCTTGTTCATTCAGCCACCGTGTTCAGTTCATTCAGTCCTATTAATTTCACTGCTCTTTTATCAGTTCACAGAAGATGAGTGAGCCAAGAGGAGGAGGGGCAGTACTGGCCCAGCTAAAGAAAGCTCTATGGCAACAAATGTCAAAGACACTATTCAAGAGAAATGTTATAAAGTCAAGAAAAGATGAGGCAGGGCGAGGAAATGAAAACACAGAATATTTCACAGGGCAATGAAATATTGAATGTAAATTGAGAGGTGACTTGAAATTACTTGCCAGGCTTTGTCCTGCCCACCACTCTTTTCCAGTTTTCTGCCCTCAAGTACATTCAGTTGGAAGAATGGTCCTAACGTGAAATGTTACCTGTCCATTCCCTCCCGAGTTTGAGATATTAGTTTACTGGTTTTTGTTCTGTATTAATCATTCCATTCATCTTTATTTTCATTTTTAATCATGAGCGGATGGAAATGAACCATTCTTGTAACATTGTGCTTTTCAACAATCTGCAAGGGCTTATACATTCATTTATTAGGCCAATGTTATGAGTGCGTAAATAACGTTTTTTGCACTTTCCTTTTCAGTCTGATTGCAGGGACACAAAAATCTGGAGCAACTCAGCGGGTCAGACAGCATCTCTGGAGAACAGGAATAGATGCCGTTTCGGGTCGACACCCTTCTTCAGACCGGTAAAATTGTCAATGATCCTTTTACCTCAGATGAAATGTTGTCAGTGGATTGAAGTTAAATATCTGGGAGTCCACATCTCTGAGGATATGACATGGGCATCACACGCCGCAGCACTCGTGAGTAAGGCAAGGCAGCGCCTTTACCACCTCAGGCAATTGAGGAAATTCAGAGTGTCTCCGAGGATCTTCCAGTGCTTTTACTCAGCGGCTGTGGAAAGCATCTTGTCCGGAAATATCACAATCTGGTTTGGGAATTGCTCTGCCCAGGACAAGAAGACTATGCAGAGAGTAGTGCGTTCGGCCGAACGCACGATGGGAACTTCACTCGCCCCCCTGCAGGAACTATACATCAGGAGGCGCAATTCCAGAGCCAATAAAATCATGGGAGACCTCTTCCACCCCTGCAACGGATTGTTCCAGCTGCTACGGTCAGGCAAACGCCTCCGTTGCCATGCTGTGAGAACGGAGAGGTTGAGAAGGAGTTTCTTCCCAGAGGCCATTAGGACTGTAAACTCCTATCTCACCAGGGACTAACTTTTACTGTCCCACTCTACTGCTTTTTTTAAATTTTGTTTTTAAAGTGCTGTTTTTTTTCCCTTTTTCCTTCCGCCCACAATATTTAATATGTAAAATAATATGTGATTCTGTTCCATTCTGTTTGTAGTTTGTTTGGTTGTTTGTTTGTTTGTCTTTTTGCACAAAGTCCACGAGCATTGCCACTTTTCATTTCACTGCACATCTTGTATGTGTATGTGACGAATCAACTTGACTTGACTTGAATACATGTACGGTATGTCTTGTGATGCTACACTTCTGTCCGACTCAGGAAAATACAAGGCAGTCTTTTTCTTACTTTATTAATCTATATTGTTCCTCAATTTGGTATTTGGGAATTAAGCTGAAGTTATTCCCCAGAATATCAACAATGAAAATATATTCTATATTGCAATTTTTAATACATACGGCCCTATGGAAATAACGTGTAATCAAGGAGTTATTAAAAATCTTCCTTGATCTGTCCCCTCTTCAATTCTGCCTCTTCAAATCACTGATGTTAATCTTTCTTCCATTGATTCCCCTCTCTTTAAAGGCCAAAACTTTGAATTTCTGCTGCAAATTCTTGCTGTTACTCTCTCCATGTTGAGTCCACTCCTCAATACATGATCAAGGAGGTCAAAACACTGTTCAGACTTTAGATCAATCGTTCCAATTTTTTCTTCTGCAATGCAGTGACAAATTTTGACACAATACGATGCTATACGATAGAATTTTGTTAATCCCAGGAAAGAAATTAATTTGCCAACAGTCATAAAAAACATAAAATACATTAAACATAAAATTAAAGTTACGATTGGAAAGGCTTTGGGGATGTACAAAGATGGAGGAGTCGTAAGTTGTAAAGTTTGATAGTCACCGGGATGAAGGATCCCCTGTGGTGTTCTGTCCTGCATCTTGGTGGAACCAGTCTGTTGCTGAAGGTACTCCTCAGGTTGACCAGTGTGTCACGGAGGGGTGAGCTCTATTGTCCAGGATACCGTAGTTTGAGGAGCATCCTCTCCTCCAAGAGCACCACCCATGAATCCAACTCCATCCCCAGGACGGAGCCAGCCTTCCTGATCCTATTGGTGTCCACAGCCTTCACAGCACATGGCAGCGAAAAAGATGACACTTGGTAGAACATCTGCAGCATCTCACTGCTACATTGGAGGAGCGGAGCTTTCTCAAAAAGTACAGCCGGCTCTGTCCCTTCTTGTACAGGGCCTCAGCGTTCCTGGACCAGTCCAGTTTACTGTCCAGGTACATTCCAAGGTATTTGTACTCCTATAGATAAATTGCACATCACACACCATTGATGGAGACAGGGAACAGGGGTGTTCCTCTCCTCCTAAAATCCACCTCCAACTCCTTAATCTTAATAAATTGCATATGAAAATAGTCTGAAAATGCTATATAAATACAAATAATTGTTGTGTGTTTGAATCAGGAACAAATTGAAATTTGAAAGTCGAGGTAGAATATTCTGGACTCCAGTGTCACAGGTCATTCATTTAGAAGATTCTTTAGGGGATAAATTACTGAATAAAGAAGTAGTTACCATTTTGCCCCTATTCAAAAAAAGAGGCGAGTGAAAAGTAACAAGCTGCAGACCGAATTAATCTGTGGGAAGGAACTGCAGATGCTGGTTTAAATTGAAGGTAGGCACAAAATGCAGGAGTAACTCAGCGGGACCGGCAGCATCTCGGGAGAGAAGGAATGGATGATGTTTCAGTCTGAAGAAGGGTCTCGACCCGAAACGTCACCCATTCGACCTGAAACATCACCCTGTCCTACTTGGCCGTCATTTACGCGACAGGCCGGTGGCGCGCGAAGATTTCGTGCAGCACCGAAATCCTGGTGTGCTGCGCAATACCGCGCACAACTACGTACTCCTTCACGCCACTCCATGCGCCCGTCCCGCGCTACCCACACGCTACCAGGTCGCATAAATGGCGCGCAAATAACGGCCAAGTGGGACAGGCCCTTCAGTCCTCCAAGATTAGAGATCGTAGATATCATCTGATACAATTTCCAACCGTTCTTAATGTTCATTGACCACTGCAGGAAGAAGTGGCACTAGATTGGGATCAGCATCGATGCAAACCTCACACATTGTGGAATGGCCTAACTATATACATTGTAAATTCTTAAATTAATGGGAAGGAAAGCTTGAGAATGGACAACAGAGTAAGGTCAGGGCCAATTGTGAGGGGGGGAAGTGAATACGGAGGTCAAAGTACTGCATATGAATGCGCGAAGTATAAGGAATAAAGTGGATGAGCTTTAAGCTCAGTTAGAAACTGGCAAGTATGATGTTGTGGGAAATACTGAGACATGACTGCCAGAGGGCCAGGGCTGGGAACTGAATATTCAAGGATATACCTCCTATCGAAAAGACAGACAGGTGGGCAGAGGGCGTGGGGTTGCCCTGTTGGTGAGGAATGAAATTCAGTCCCTTGCAAGGGGTGACATTGAAACAGGAGATGTGGAGTCAGTATGGATAGAACTAAGGAATTATAAGTGTAAAAAGACCCTAATGGGTCTAATCTACAGGCCCCCAAACAGTAGCCTGGACATAGGACGTAAGTTGAATCAGCAGTTAAAATTGGCATGTAGTAAAAGTAATGCTGTGGTTGTTATGGGAGATTTCAACATGCAGGTAGACTGGGAAAATCAGGTGGTACTGGACCCCACGAAAGGGACTTTGTAGAGTGCCTTCATGATGAATTATTTGAACAGCGTGTTGGAGCCTACCAGGGAGAAGGCAATTCTGGATTTAGTGTTATGTAATGAACCGGATTTGATAAAGGACCTCGAGGTTAATGAGCCATTAGGAGGCTGTGACCATAACATGGTCAGGTTTAATCTACAATTGGAGAGGGAGAAGAGTAGATCAGAGGTGTCAGTGTTGCAGTTGAATAAAGGGGGCGATGGGGCCATGAGGGAGGAGTTGGCCAAAGTTGACTGGAAAGATACACTAGCAGGGATGACAGTGGAACAAAAATGGCAGGTAGTTTTACCCAGTGGTAAAATTAAAGCGAAGAAGTACAACATAGCAAAGATGAGCGGGGAAGCAAGAGGATTGGGTAATGTTTAAAGAACAACAGAAGATAACCAAACATACAATATAGGAAGAAAAGATGAGGTACAAAGGTAAGCTAGCCAAGAATATAAAGCAGGATAGTAAAATCTTCTTTAGGTTTGTGAAGTGGAAAAAATTAGTTAAGATCAAAGTTGGACCCTTGAAGATAGAAAAAGGTGAATTTATTATGGGGAACAAGGAAATGGCAGATGAGTTGAACAGGTACTTTGGATCTGTCTTCACGAAGGTGAACACAAACAATCTTCCTGATATAGTAGTGGCCAGAGGGTCTTGGGTGACACCGAAGTGTTTACCCCGGAGTGGTCCCAATCATACTATAAGATTCAATAAATCTACATTTGCATCAAGGAACAGCATCTCATATTTTGCTTGGGCAGTTTACAACCCAGTGGTATGAATATTAATTTCTCTAACTTCCAAGTAACCTCTGCATGTCCTCGCTCTCCAACCATCCCCCACCCAAGTCACACCAACCTTTCATTCTCACCTAGCAAACAGCTAACAATTGCCGGTTTCCTTTATCATTGTTACTTTTTTTGCATTTCCTTTGTTCTCTATCTCTCTACATCATCGTCTATATCTCTTGTTTCCTTTCCCGTGACTTTAAATCTGAAGAAGGGTCTCAACCCAAAACGTCACCCATTCCCTTTCTCCAGAGATGCTGCCTGCCCCAGCATTTTGTGTCTATCTTCTGCATCAATCCCACCGTTGCTGACCACAAAAACCATTATTGGAGGCAATTTGTACATCAGGATGAACAGCGACCAGATAATTTCAGATTATCACGGGCTTTACTTGTACCCAGGATGTGTTCTAGTACTTCATGTTTCAAAGAGTTCACAGCTAATCAATATGGAAAACCTTTATTCTCATTGTCCCCTGCAGTTTGCCTAGTACATAAATTAACCTTGTCCTGAAGGTTTAATTTGCCTCACAGGTCTGAGATTCTCCCATTATTATACAGGGGCTAGCACAAAGTAATTTTGTTTAGTTCAGTTTACAGATACAGTGCAGAAACAGGCCCTTCAGCCCACCTAGTCCACGCCGACCAGTGATTCCCGCACACTTACACTATCCTACACACACTAGGGATAATTTACAATTAGACCAAAACAATTAGCCTACAAACCTGTACATCTGTGGAGTGTGGGTGGAAACGGGGGATCCCGGAGATAACCCAAGCGGTCACGGGGAGAATGTACAAACTCCATATAGACAACACCCGTCGTCAGGATCGAATGCGGGTCTACTGCTGCGCCACCATGCTGCCCAGTTGTTTTCTCTTGATCTAGACTTTAGTATCCAGTTTAGAAATGCCTCGCAGTCTGCTGCATGTGCACTTTACCAATGTTGCTGGTTCAATCTCAGACAGTAAACGAGGCAAGTCAGCAACAGTTGCAAGCTCTGTCAAACAGCTGCTACAGTCTTCATGAGATAAACGACCTCTTTCTGTCCTGTAGAATTTAATTGTCTTGTTATTAAATTCTACCTAGGCTGGAGCCAAAGGTCTGGGAAAGAATAACATTTCTGATGCCCTTGATTGATAATATTGTTTCAGGCAGTTATGATATGTGCAGCAGCATCTTATTGAGCTACTTTTTAAAAAAACAACAATTTGATTTATTGTACTGTTAATGCTGTGGAAAGATCAGCCTGTGGATTAAAGTGCAAAGCAAGTTTCTTTACGTAATGATCTGCTAATAAATGCCATTCAATTTAAACAAAATTAAACAGTTTAAAAATGATATATACTGTAAACATTGAATTGATCAGATAGTATCTACAGCTAATTCACTTTGCTGACCTTTTCTTTAGAACCTTTTTTTTTCCTGAAACTGTGTTTTGCTCTTGTGCTCTATGAACAAGCCTTGTGAAACTAACTAATGCCTGCTTCAGTTCTTATTTCTAATATTGGCTGGTCCCCAAAACCGTCAGCAATGAATTATATTCAGGACAACCATGTCTACACGCTAACATTTTATATTTGATTTCCGATCTATTGCAAGTGCACTCTTCAAGTCGGTCTTCCTCTGTTTTGCATTCATTTGAGCATTCTGCCATGGCCTGCCATGGGTGATTTTGTTGGGCTGCCATGGGTGATTTTGTTGAATGCAAAGGAAAAACTTTGTTCTCGACGCCCCCCTCACCCCACCCCCACCCCCACCCCTCTTTTGGTCCCTATTTATTCGGTGCATTCTTCCCCCTCTAGTGGGTCCCTCTTTCTCTTTGTTCTCGACGCCCCCCACCCCCCGCCAAGTCCCTCTTTATTCTCAGCGGCTAACCGCCTCTCCGTAGCCTGTTCTCAGCCCGCCTTCTCTCCAGAATTGTTGGTATTTTGGCAATCTAATCTTCGATCTGAAAAACAGCACCACTGACAGTGCAGCACATCCTTGGTTGTATTCCCAGTGTTAGCCTCATCTTCATACTCATGTATATGTTCCAACTCAGATCTGTGTGGATTATCAAGCTACAGCTGATGCCTGTCATGGGTTCCAGATGGGGCCAAGCTAACAGGGATTTAACAATGCATCCTGAATGTGCTACTGGAGGCTGTGAAGAATTGGAGAGATGGTCTCCTCACCTACAGTGGAGGAGGATAAAACTGCTACTGCTACTTAGGTGACATGACTGGAGTTTGGCCCCAAAAAGTCAACAGCGGGAGAACCATTACATGTTTATGAATTAACCAGTTCTGAGAAGAGAGTACAACTTCACATTCACCCCATCACAGGGAGGATGTGGAAGCTCTGGAGAGGGAGGGTGCAGACGAGGCTAGCTGGATGCTGCTTGGATTAGAGGGTATTAGTTACAAGGAGAGGTTTGACAAACTTGAATTGATTCCTCTGAAGTGGAGGAGAATGATGGAAGACCTGACAGCAGAATATAAAGTTATGAGAGGTGTAGATGAGTAGCAAAGTCAGGACATTTTTCCTAGGGTGGAAAACTAGAAAACATAGCTTTGAGGTGAAAGGGGCAAAGTTTAGAGAAGATGAGTGGGTCAAGGTTTTTACACAGTAGTTGGTAGGTGACCGGAACATGCTGCCAGAACATGTTACCACTCACCCTCATGGACTTGTACACCTGTCCCTGGGATCTACCCTCAGCAACAGCACTCTTGTCCACTGGTCATTTCTGTTTCGCACAGGTCCATTCTTTCCCTTCATTGCAAGTGAAGAGAGTCCAAAGTAAAATGCATGTGACCGAGTGAATTTAACGATCACAGAGTAACAATCTTCTGAGCAATATATAGTAAAATGTATTCAAACATATTGACTTCCTTTTAACAGCTGCAGAAGGCAAAATATCTTTGTAATGACACTTTGCAAGATTTATACCATGCTGATCTAAGTTATGCCTTTACTTTTCTCCAGCTTTCTTGTGCACTAGCTGTTGATGAAACTCTTAAATGATGAATGAACTCTCAAAGAAGGTGATCGCATTGAGAGTCTGCATCGTGCCTATTATAACGAAGCTCAGATACTTTAATCTAAAAGCAAAACATTCAGGATTTTTTTTTTTTTTGGAGGGTCTTGGACCTGAAAGTTTAACTGTTTCTTTATCTACAGATGTTGCTTAACCCCCTGCTTAATGTTTTCAGTATTTTCTGTTTTTATTTTAAATTTCAAGCATCTGCATTTTTCTGATTTTCTTGCACTATGGTGGGTGGCATCCTTGGCAGATAGTTGGAGTTTCACCTTGAGATTAACAGTAAACAAGTGAGCAAGACCGGATAGTGGGGAACCTGGGTCAGTGAGAACAATCCACGCTGAGCCTTAGTGTAGAAACAAGGAGATGCTGGTTTACACAAAAGGACACAAAGTGCCGGAGTAACTCCGCATTATCCTTGGAGAACATCAATCAGTTTGAAGAAGGGCCCTGACTCAAAATATCTCCTATTCATGTTCTCCAGAGATGTTGTTTGACCTACTGAGTTAATCCAACACTTTGTGTTCTACACCAAGCCTTGATCACCAGGACATTGACGGTTGTTTACAGAGGCCTTTGATACAAAGGATCATCATTGAGGGACAGCAAGGAATCCATCTGAAGTATGGTGGGATGCAACTCATTGGCATTGCAAAGATAAGTTATTTCATGAGTTGATTGGCCAACTCTGTGAAACATCAGTAATGACAATCAAAAGAGTTCTTGGAAGTCTGGACCATGACTACACAGACTTTGGCTACCAGCATGTCAAGGCATCAAATGGGATGAGAGACACCTTAGCATGCGGCCCAGCAAATGCTGTCTGTCTATCAGTGCAATAGTTGTAAAATGCTGCTGGTTCTTGAGAAGGATGATGACAGCCTGGACTCCACCCAAAATACTTACACTTCTCATCTTCTGTCTCTCTGCATCTGTACTTACTCCACGTGTAGCTGCCCCTCCTGATGGGCAAGCTTGTCCTTGCACTTATCTAAATGTAACAGTCTATAGTGAGAACAATATTGGCTCAGGCACCATGGATTCACCTTGTCCCGCTGGAGCTCCAATAGCTACAATTGGATCTAGATCACTTGGGAAGATGGAATAAGGAATGGCAAATGGAATTTAATTCTGACAAGGACAACACGGTGGCGAAGCAATAGAGTTGCTGCCTTACAGTGCTTGCAGCACCGCAGACCTGGGTTCAATCCCGACTATGGGTGCCGTCTGTATGAAGTTTGTACATTCTTCCCGTGACCGTGTGGGCTTTCTCAGAGATATTTGGTTTCCTCACACACTCCAAACACGTACAGGTATGGAGGTAAATTGGCTTGGTAAATGTAAAAATTGTCCCCAGTGTGTGTAGGATAATGTTAATATGTGGGGATCGTTGGTTGGCCCAGACTCGGTAGGCCGACAGGCCTGTTTCCGTGCTGTATCTCTAAACTAAACTAAACTAAAGTGTGAGGTGTTACACTATGTGAACCAAGTGCAGGACATACACAGTAAATGCTAAAGACTTGGAGAATAGAGACATTTTGGAGGTGCATGGTTTCCTGAAGGTGGCAATTCAGGTGGGCAAATATACCATCACATTGCTGAACTCGGAGTCCCGCCGATAGATTTCTCCGGTCCCTCCGTCCCCATTGTTTAATTATTCTGTATCTTCTTTTTTTTTAATTTCTATATGCACTACTACTACGGACTGACGCAAAACTGCATTTCGTTGTACCCATACTTAGTATTTGTGCAATGACATTAAAGTTGAATTGAATTGAATTGAATTGAAAAAAAAAAAAAGAGGATGAGCAAGGCTTGCTTTCATTGGGAAGGGGATTGAATACTAAAGTTGGGCATATGGCACACTTGCACAAGTCATTGCTGAGACCATGCTTGGAGAACTACGGGAAGGGTTTCATTAAGATGGGAAAAATTGCAGAAGAGATTCATCAGGATGTTACTTGAATTTGTTGGCTTGAACAATAGGGACAGGCTGGATAGGCTGGAACATTTTCCTTTGGATCTCGGGAAGCTGAGGGGTGACCTTAATGAAGTATACAAAATTATGAAGGGCATGGATAACGTGAACGCTTACAGTCTTTTTCCCCAGAGTAGATTGTAAAACTAGAGAGCATAGGCTTAAAGTGAGAGGGAAAATATTTAAGAGGGGCCACAGGGGCAACCTTTTAACTCAGAGGTCAACCCCCACCTATTTTGTGTCTCAGTTATTAGTCTTTCACCCACGGTAGGTCATACTAATTTGACTAAGTTCTTTGAGGAGGTGTCAAAAGTGATCTATGAATGTAAGCCAATGGACAGATACTTTGGACCTGTCTTCACTGAACAGGTACTTTGGATCTGTCTTCAGTAAGGAAGACACAAACAATCTCCCAGAAGTACCGGTGGACACATGATCAAAAGGGGCAGAGGAACTGAAAGAAATTATCATTAGGTGAGAAATAGTATTGGGTAGGCTAATGGGACTGAAGGATGATAAATCCCCTGGGCCTGATGGTCTGCATCCCGGAGTCCTCAGGGAGGTAGCTCTAGAAATAGTGGAAGCACTGGTGATCATTTTCCAATGTTCAATAGATTCAGGATCAGTTCCGGTGGATTGGAGGATAGCTAATGTTATCCAACTTTTCAAGAAAGGAGCGAGAGAGAAAACGGGGAATTACAGACCAGTTAGCCTGACTTCGGTGGTGGGAAAGATGCTGGAGTCAATCATTAAAGAGGTAATAATGGGACATTTGGGTAGCAGTAAAAGTATTAGTCCAAGTCAGCATGGATTTATGAAAGGAAAATCATGCTTGACTAATCTTCTGGAATTTTTTGAGGATGTGACAAGCAAAATGGATGAAGGGGAGCCAGTGGATGTAGTGTATCTAGACTTTCAGAAAGCCTTTGATAAGATCCCGCATGGGAGACTGGTGACTAAAATTAGAGCACATGGTATTGGGAGTAGGGTGTTGACGTGGATCGAAAATTGGTTGGCAGACAGGACGCAAAGAGTAGGAGTGAACGGGTCCTTTTTAGAATGGCAGGCAGTGGCGAGTGGAGTGCCGCAAGGCTCGGTGTTGGGGCCGCAACTGTTTACCATATATATTAATGATTTGGAAGAGGGAATTAGGAGCAACACTAGCAAGTTTGCGGATGACACAAAGCTGGGTGGCAGTGTGAACTGTGAAGAGGATGTTCGGAGGTTGCAGGGTGACCTGGGCAGGTTGAGTGAGTGGGCAGATGCGTGGCAGATGCAGTATAATAACGATAAATGTGAGCTTATCCATTTTTGTGGCAAAAACAAGGGGGCAGATTATTATCTCAATGGGGTTAGGTTAGGTAAGGGGGAGGTACAGCGAGACCTGGATGTCCTTGTACACCAGTCACTGAAAGTTGGCGTGCAGGTACAGCAGGCGGTGAAGAAAGCTAATGGAATGTTGGCCTTCATAACAAGAAGATTTCAGTATAGGCGTTTAGGGTTCTTCTGCAGTTGTATAGGGTTCTGGTAAGTCCACATCAGGAGTATTGTGTACAGTTTTGGTTTCCTAATTTGAGGAAGGACATCCTTGTGATTGAGGCAGTGCAGCGTAGGTTCACGAGATTGATCCCTGGGATGGCGGGACTGTCATATGAGGAAAGATTGAAAACACTAGGCTTGTATTCACTGGAGTTTAGAAGGATAAGGGGGGATCTTATAGAAACATATAAAATTATAAAAGTGCTGGGTAAGCTAGATGCAGGAAAAATGAACCAGGGGCTACAGCCTTAGAATAAAGGGGAGGCCATTTAAGACTGAGGTGACAAAAAATGTTTTCACCCAGAGAGTTGTGAATTTGTGGAATTCCCTGCCATAGAGGGCAGTGGAGGCCAAATCACTGGTTGGGTTTAAGAGAGAGTTAGAGCTCTAGGGGCTGGTGGAATCAAGGGATATGGGGAGAAGGCAGGCACGGGTTATTGATTGGGGACGATCAGCCATGATCACAATGAATGGCGGTGCTGGCTTGAAGGGCCGAATGACCTCCTCCTGCACCTATTTTCTATGTTTCTATGATATTGTCTACATGGATCATAACAGCATTAATGTACAGAGGTATTGCCGCTCCCAGAAAATGACAACACAGATATATAGAGTGGTAAAGAAGATGTCTATAATGCTTCCCTTAATTGGTTGTGGCATTGAGTGCCAGTCAGCATGTCAGCATTTATAGAACTTTGGTTCTATAAATTAGAGTATCGTCATCATGGGAACTGGTCATCCTATTACAGGAAAAAAGGCTTTGGAGAGGGTGCAGAATAGATTTACCTTCAAATGCTGCCTGAATTAGAGGGTATTAGCTATAAAAAGAGATTGGAGAGACTTGGATTGTTTTCTCAAGAATGTTGGCGGCTCAGAGAAGTTAGACATTTTTAAGATTATGAGAGGCCCAGACAGTGCAGACAATCAGAACCGCTTTCCCAGGGTGGAATTGTTAACGACAAGAGGGCATAGCTTTAAGGTGAAAGGGGCAAAGTTTAAAGGGCACATTTTTAACACGGATTGCGGTGGGTGCCTGCAATGGGCTGCCAGGGACAGTGTGGTGGAGAAAGATTAGATTAGATATAATTAGATTAGATTAGATATAATTTATTGCCACACAGCCAGGCTGGTGGAAATTTGGATTGTCTGCAGCGATACAATAATAAACAACACACAACCACAATAAAAATGTAACACAAACATCCACCACAGCATTCATCACTGTGGTGGAAGGCACAAAATTTGGCCAGTCCTCCTCCATTTCCCCCCCATGGTCAGGACCAGAGTCCAGAGTCAGTCCAGGATCGGCTCTTCCTCACCGGAGACCGCGGCTTTAAGTTGTTGTAGGCCGCAGACTGGCGGTCAAGATTTAAAGTCCTCGCCGCAGCCAGAAGCACCGTAGACTGCAGGCCGGCGGTCGAAGCTCCCCTCCAGGGGTGATGGTAAGTCCATGCCGGCCCCGCGGTAGAAGTCAGCCGCGGGCCGGCAGTGATGGCTTCTTCTTCCCCCGGGTCCCCAACGTAGACGCCGCACCAGCTGGAGCTCTGCAGACCGCGACTTCAGGCTGCGACTTCAGGCTGCCGGCTGCCCCGGGCCAGCGAAACGGAGTGCTCCCCTCCAGCGAGCCCCAGCGAGGGCTAACCCGCTCCACATCGAGAGTCCACGCTGCGCCCACCGCTGAAGCCCCGGGCGCATCTCCGGGAAAGGCCGCGTCGATCCTTGATGTTAGGCCACGGGGGAGGCGACCTGGAAAAACTCGCCTCTCCGTGGAGGAGGCGACCAAAGCGGTTCCCCCCTTGCCCCACCACACCACCCCCCACACAAAACACACGAAGAAACATTAAATACAGACTTTAAAACATACTAAAAAAAAATTAAAAAGTTGAAAAACTGACGAGCTGCATCACATGGCTGCTGCCAGAGCAGCGCCCCCTCCGACCAAAGATACAATAATGGCACTTAAGTAGCTTTTAGATAGGCACATGGATATTCAGGGGATCTCTCTACACTGCCACACCTACAAACTGTTAGAGAGACTCATCCTCAACTGCTTTGCTCCATATGCAGATGAACAACTAATATCAGAACATGCAGGATTCCGCCCAGGCAAGTCCACAACAAGCCAGCTCCTCAAACTAATGCAACATATCGAAGATGACTTTGAACAAGGGCAAATCACGGGAGCAGTGTTTGTCGATTTGTCAGCAGCATACAACACTATCAAACCACAAACGACTCCTCTACAAGATCCTTGAGATGACAAAAGATCTGCATCTGAGCTAATACACACGATGCTCCAAAATCGAAGATTCTTTGTTGAGAAAGGAGGGAAACATGGCAGATGCCGATGACAGAAGAACGGCCTCCCTCAAGGAAGTGTTCTGGCACCGATCCTGTACAACATCTACACCAATGACCAGCCAACTGACTTGGTAACTAAGCGTTTCATCAAATGGGATGTCAACCCAACAACAGTACATACTACAGCCTTAGCACTCTGCTTCTCTGCTGCAGAATATGCCTGCCCTGCTTGGGAGAGATCTACACATGCATAGATCGACTCATCCTTGAATGCCAGCTGCCGTAGCATCACTGGTTGCCTTCGATCTACAGACATAAACAACGTCTGCCTACTGGCTGGCATCGCTCCCCCAGACATCAGGAGAGCTGTTGCAAGTAGGACAGAGCGTCTGAAATAACTGACTGATGATAGACACCCATTACACAACCATGTGCCCCCTCCTAGGCAGTTAAAATCCCGTAAGAGCTTCCTAACCAGCGTCACCCCATTGGAAACAACACCAACTGAAGCTCGCCAACAGATGTGGGAGAACAGACTAGCCACTGTTCCCATTTCCACCGTGATGGGCATACCAGCAGCAGAGCGTTTACCCCCATGTGCTGATGAACACTGGCTGAACTGGAGGTGTCTCAACCGACTGTGAACTGGGGTCAGGCGGTCAAGGGTGACAATGCACAAATGGGGCTACATTGAGGGCACAACAACCTGTGACTGTGGCAAACAGACCCAGACAATGCACCTACTGAAATGCCCATTGCTGGATAATCCATGTACTACTGCAGACCTTGCACTTAACACTCCAATAGCGCAACGATGTGTACAGCAGTGGTGAGCCACTATATAGCATAAGGACACAAAAGAAAAAGAAGGGAATGGAGGGGTATGGATGAGATTAGTTTTTCACCGAAGATTGACACAAAATGCTGGAGTAACTCAGCGGGATAGGCAGCATCTCTGGAGAGAAGGAATGGATGATGTTTTGGGTCAAGACCCTTGGGTCAAGACCCTTCTTCAGACTGGAATCTATGGGAAGGAGTCCTTACCACCCAATGATGATCTCTTCTCCACCAGTCCCTCTCCTCTAAGCAGTCTGAAGATGGGTCTTGACCCGAAATGTCACCCATACCTTCTCTCCAGAGATGCTGTCTGCCCCGCTGAGTTACTCCAGCTATTTGTGTCTATTTTTGGTTTAAACCAGTATCTGCAGTTCTTTCCCACACATGAGTTTATCTTAACATCATGTTCAGCACTGATATTGTGGGCTGAAGGACCTGTTCCTAGTGCTGTACTGTTCTATGTTTTAGTAAAATCAACAGCTCTTCACCCAAAGGGAGATAATGCATCAACTGTGAGCTGTAAGCATGCATTGTTCTGATGAAATGTCACTGAGCTGAAGTATTGTTTCTGTTTTTTCTCTCAGATGCTGCCTGACCTCAAAATATATTATTATCCATATACTTGACTTTTAACTGGATCCCTGAGCTGCCATTTGGTTTACTCATCTTCATTTCAATGATGAGTTTCAGGAAGATTGGGAAAATGAGCACGTCATGTGGAATTTAAATCATGCTTAAAATCTTGTACACATTTCCTCATCTAAGTATTATAAGCTGCAACCCAACTCTCTGAAGGGACTGGAGTTGTTACTTCAAAACATGCCAGAGTTAAGGTCAGGACCCAGTATGTTGCAACTGGCTTCCAGTCAGGCAGGCATATTGTGCCAATTTTAACAACCTTCCCAAACACAGACCTGTTACACAGAACTAACCCCATTCTGCTCGATGTGCTTCAGGTTGGCAATATCAGCCTGCACACAGCTCACTGACAGATGCTGGATGTTGCTCACCTCATTTCCACTAATAACAGTCAATTCTCAAAGCAGGCCAGCACTGGAACTCAGCATTAGAGACATTTAAAGTTAGTTTTTTGTTTAACTGATTAAAATTTATATATTCCCATATTTTCAGTATGTGTGGGAAGGAACTGCAATGCTGATTTAAACCCAAGGTAGACAATTCAGCTTTGTGTGTCTCTCTCCCATATTTTCAGTGTGTTGGTGAATAAATTAAACTTGATTCCCTCCTAAACATAAGAGAATAATTAATTCTTACCGAAAAGCGAGTCTGAAAATATTATACAACTGAAACAACATTGGCATTTTATGTTCAGAATGTATCACTTGATTTTCAGGTGGGCAAGAAACAAGAAAATTTAATCTAAATGATTTTGGAAGAGTTTTGAGTCTGGCAATCAATGATGTGGCCAACAAAGCCATCTGCCGGGCCAGGTCACCTGAGAGTATAGAGATCATGGAACACAGATCAGCAGAGCACAGGAGCAGGCTCTTCGGCCCACAATGCCCGTGTCAGATGTGATGCCAAATTAAATTAATCCCTTCTGCCTCCCATTGCCTGCATATTCATGTGGACATCTCAAAGTCTCTTAAATCCCATTATCATACCTGCTTCTATCACCACCATGGCAGTGTACTCCATACACCCACCAATCTCGGTGTGAAAAAACCTGGCCCACATAATTTCTGTAAATTTTAACTCTCTCACTTTATGCAGCATGCTCTAGTGTTTGATATTTCCACCCTGAGAAAAAGATTCTAAATGTCTTCTACCCTATCCACGTGTTACGAGGGAACAGGTTCAAGGATCGGACTAGTACAACAGAAAAAAGGCACGCTCGTCCGTTAAGTTACAAATCAGGTTTGTTGACATGAGAGGGAACATAAACAATACTTAACTCGCTATGCATGGGGCGCATCTTACAGCAGCACATCTCCTTTTCTCTCTGACTCCGTCCGTGGCGTTGATCGTAACCCAGCCCATCGCGTTAAGAACTACCAGGCTTACCAGCACCTGCCTTTATACAGGCAGAAATCAGTTGTTGAACCGCCGGTAAGTCTTGGTCAATAGCGCTTACCCCAAATTCAAATTACAACCAATGGCAGCGCCATCAGCTGCAGACTTGGCGCTTAAAGCAATACACATAGCGCTACACACTTGGCGCACAAAGGTTTGAACAGAGCGCTGATGGCTGCAGCTCTATGGTTCTAAATATAGCGCTACTGGCCACAGTGTTATGGGCTTTAAACATGGCGCTATGGCCACAGCGCTATGGGTCACAGACTGTTCGGGCAAAATTCTCGTAAAACACCACGTTTCTCACAATTTTATAAACTTCTCTCAGAACTCCCTGACACTCCAAAGAAAACAATCCAAGTTTGCCCAACCTTTTAGCTAATCTCCTCAAATCCAGGTAGTATCCAGGTAAACATCTTCTGCACCCTCTCCAAAGCCACCACATTCTTCAAGTAAGGTGGCGACCAGAACTGCACGCAATGCTCCACATGCGGCCAAACCAAAATTTTATAAAGTTGAATATGTCTTCCTGAATCTTATATTCAATACCCTGCACAAAGAACGTAACATACCTTTCGCATGCCTTCTCTAATACTCTATTTGTGTTTAAGAAGAACTGCAGATGCTGGAAAAATCAAAGGTAGACAAAAATGTTGGAGAAACTCAGTGGGTGCAGCAGCATCTATAGAGCGAAGGAAATAGGCAACATTTCGGGTTGAAACCCTTCTTCAGACTGAAAAACGGTTTCGACCTGAAACATTGTCTATTTCCTTCGCTCCATAGACGCTGCCTCACCCACTGAGTTTCTCCAGCATTGTGGTCTACCCTCTATTTGTGTTGTTACCTCCAGAGTGCTTGGACCCTAACTTCCCGATGTAAATCAAAGTTGCAATGCTGCTGACATGAACTGTATAGATTTCCTTCATATTTGTCCTCCAAAAGTACACTTCACAGTTGCCATGATTAAACTCCATCTGGCATTTCTCTGCTCATGTATGTAACTGATCTACTGTATATCTTGCTATATCCCTTGACAGCCTTCTTCACTGTCCAATTTTCGTGTCATCTGAAATTTGCTAACCAACCCATCCACACTTTTGTCCAAGTCACTTCAACTGCTTTGAAATATTGTAATTTTTTGTAATATTTGTCCATGGAAATGGTCAGTGTGTGTATGGCACAGATTCTGACCTAAATGATAGTCTGTGATATTTATATTAAGGGGCCAATTTAAACTCCCCCTATAAAGGCTTTTCTAAATGGAACTAGCCATTGCTGATGAGCTGTATGCCCTCTGGCTATTTTTTTGTGGTGCAGCTGCCTGTTAATCCCAGGTTAAGATTATGAGCATCAGACCTGCTTGATCATGTTTTGGCATAGGTGTGAAGATTTTATTTATACTAGTTTAGTTTATTATTGCCACATGTACCAAGGTACAGTGAAAAGTTTTTTGTTGCGTGCTATACAGTCAATAAAAAGACTATACATGATTTCAATCACACTGTCCACAGTGAACAGTCCCGTGTAAATGGTATAATGTTCAGTGCAAGATAAAATCCAGTAAAGTCATGTTAAAGATAGTTTGAACTGCAGCAAATCTCAACCTTCCATGCCTAATGTTGGTGCCGGGGGGGGGGGGGGGGGGGGGGGGGGGCGGGTGGGGGGTGGGGGGGGGGGGGGGGGGCAGCAGTGTGATTCAGATAAAGGTGAAGAATATGACAAGGCATTGATTTAAATGCCAATGCCAGAACCTCATTGAATTAATTCATTATTGATGGGCATCTGACAAACAGGATCGTTGAATGCCTTAGGGCTGTGTGTCATGCAAAATGTTGTCTACGGTGTTCTATTGCCGAGGTAAGATTAGGGATATGCAGATTGGTTGAAGAACCTGATAGTTTAAGGAAGATAGCTGTACCAGAACCTGGTGGTTTAAAATGATAGCTGTTCCTGAACCTGGTGGTTTAAAATGATAGCTGTCCTTGAATCAGGTGGTTTATAGGAATCCTGATCAGGAAAGGAGAGGTGTTTGAAAGATTATGTCCTAGATTAGGCTTCTGGAGATCAATTGATTTCCTTTTAAAATCTGGATGACCCTAGTTCCCCCAAACCCACAAAAAGGTAAAATTGTTAACTCTTTTTGCTGGTTGGTTCTTTTGCCTTGTTTCTGCTGCCTGATATCAGGATGTGTAAGATTTTCCCCATTGTCAGGTGCAAGACAGGTTCTAATAGCAATACCGATATTAAGCCAGAACATTTGTATGTTCACTAGGATTCCTTCTTCTTTTTGTGTGAGGCGTTTCTGGAATGGGGTTGTGTTGCTTCATTTTGATTCCCATTCTCAATTTTTGCATGCCTGTTGAGGAGGTAAGAAATCAAAGCTCCTGTTTGCATATAAATTCCTGTGAAGTGATGGCAGCTATAATGACCCCTGTAGAACCTCCAACCATATCTTTGTGTATCTCTTTTGTGCTGAGTTAAATTTAAATCAGTTCAAATCTTGCACACGTTTTCTCACATTCTAAACTGTGATCAACCTCTCAGGAGTGGATTATAATCATGGATCAAATTACACCTGAGTTAAGTTCAGAAATCAGTGTTTTGGAGCTAGTTTCCAGACACGCTGGCAATTTGTATCAATTTTAATAACCATCTCAAACACAAGCCCATACACAAATCTAACTCCAACATTTCTGTTCTATAGTCTTCATGGTTGGGAATATCAGCCTACACACACGTCACTGAGGATACACACACCTCACTGGGATATTGATTCTCTCTAATCCCATCTCTCTTTCCTGTGCTCCCTCCCACACCAGTGGGGACCCATTTCTCCCACCAATTTCTTTCACCCCTCAGCCACCCCGCTCCGTTCCCCTCCTTCCTGCACTCATCTTTCATTCTCAAGTTCCTCCTTTTCCATTTATAATTCTACTTTCATCCACCCCCCTCCCAGTTCCTTACCACCTATATGCATCTCTTTTATATTTCAAATAATATTTCAATCCTCTTGTCTCCTTTTCACCTCCAGCCTTTATCACTTACTCCACAACCTTCCAATCAACCTCCTCCTCACCCATATCCATCTATCATTAATGAGGCTTGGTCCTGCCCCCACCTCTCTTTTCCATCTGTCTCTCTCCTACTGCAATCAGTCTGCAGAAGGGTCCCTGCCTGAAATATTGTCTGTCCATTTCCTGCTGAGATATTGCCTAACCCGTTGAGTTGCTTCAGCACTTTGTGTTTTGATCAAGATGTCTGTATCCGCAGTTCCTTACAACTCCATCGATCTTCTTCGTCATAGAAACATAGAAACATAGAAAATAGGTGCAGGAGTAGGCCATTCGGCCCTTCGAGCCTGCACCACCATTCAATATGATCATGGCTGATCATCCAACTCATCCTGTACCTGCCTTCTCTCCATACCCCCTGATCCCTTTAGCCACAAGGGCCACATCTAACTCACTCTTAAATATAGTCAATGAACTGGCCTCAACTACCTTCTGTGGCAGAGAATTCCAGAGATTCACCACTCTCTGTGTGAAAAAAGTTTTTCTCATCTCGGTCCTAAAAGATTTCCCCCTTATCCTTAAACTGTGACCCCTTGTTCTGGAAAACTGTGACCCCTTGTTCTGGAAAATTGTGACCCCTTGTTCTGGTCATCATCTCATCACAGTAGATCACCTGATCAGAGCTGTTTAATATTAGCTCGGTGTCACTTGGCACAATGTCTGGAATGTACTATTATCCGACCCATCTGCAGCAAGTTTCTTGCTGTACCACCCGATGCTAAGCTAGGATATAAGGTGACCTCTGATCATCGTAGGGGAGTTGGATGGTGTTACTGGTCGTGTGAGGCAGATTTAATATGCGTGAGCATTTGCGCTGAGTTTGCATGGATGGTATGTTTTGCTGCCACTATCAGAGTACTCATTCCAAAAGCAAAACACTGCAGAAGGTGGTGGAGGCAGGTTCGTTTTTATCATTTAAAAATAAATTGGATAGTTATATGGACGGGAAAGGAATGGAGGGTTATGGTCTGAGCGCAGGTATATGGGACTAGGGGAGAATACGTGTTCGGCACGGACTATAAGGGTCGAGATGGCCTGTTTCCGTGCTGTAATTGTTATATGGTTATATGGTTATATGGTGTGAAACCTGAAGGAAAACAAAATGCTGAAAATACTCAACAGCTCAGGCAACACCCGTGGGAAGCGAAACGGAGTAAATATTCAGGTTGATGGCATTTCATCGAAACTAGAGAGAAGTTATTTGTAAATAGAAGCAAGAAGAAAATCCTTATGGTACACAGGTGGTTAAGTTAGCACAGCAACTCGGTTAGGAAATGCTGCTGTCTCATAGCTCCTTCATTGTGGTGGCACAATGGCATAGCATTATGGATGCTACCTTATAGCGCCAGAGACCTGGGTTCAATTCTGACTATTGTTGCTGTCTGTATGGTGTTAAAACATTCTCCTTGTGACCATGTGGATTTTCCTCCGGATGCTCCGGTTTCATCCCACACCCCAAAGACATGCAGGTTTGTAGGTTAATTGGCTTCTGTTAATTGTCCCTAGGGTGTAGGATTAAAGTAGTGTACAGGTGATCGCTGGTCAGCATGGACTCAAAGGCCTGTTTCCACACTGTATCTGTAAACTAAAACTAAAATGGGTTTGGTCCTGGCTTAAAATGCTGCTCCTGTAAGGCTTGCAATGATTGGAGCACCCCCTGGGTGTTCACATGTTTTCTTTCAGCTCAAAACCATATTGATTAGCAAATTGATTGGGATGCTCTAAAATACTCTTTATGTAGAGCGAAATAAGATAGAGAAATAAGGGAATAACATTAATATATTTGTTCTGAGAGGTTGCAATTCACTCAATGAGCCGACTTCTACACCACAAGGGCTTATGAAACGTAGTAAATATATAAATGGACTGCAAAAATCAGTAGTGTTAGTGGAGTTAATCATGATATTCAATAGTGAACATGTCAGAAGCTGAAAGGGAACAAATGCAGGGGCTTGTAGAGAGGGCACATCATCATAGAGTCATACTGCATGGGAACAAGCCCTTTGACCTAACTTGCCCACGCCAACCAAAATGCCCTATCTACACTAGTCCCACCTGCCTGCATTTGTCCCAAAACTTGCTATCCTAATATGTAGATTGTTCTTACATAGAGTCAGCATGGACACAATGGACTGAATGGCCTTCTTCCTAAGTTTTTTATGAAAAGTTTTAAGATGAGCAGAATGGAAAGAGGCCTGTGATAAAGTGGGTTGTAATTTCATGGATTTATTTGACCTCATTTACAATCCCTCCTGATCCAGTTCTTTCTGGTTCATTGCTTTACCAACCTCCTCATTTTTGTATCATTTGTTTCCTCCTGTCCTCACCTTAGCAAAATCCTTTCCTTTTAGTCTCTACTTCCCCAGGTTTGCCACATCTTAAAACTAGCTTTTCGCTGCTAGTTTGAATTTGACCCATTAATTCTGTAATCTCTCCATAGATGCTTGTTTTCCCATAAGCCTTGATCAAAGCCCTGGAAAACTGCTGGCGATGTGGCAAAATAAACAATGATCTATTCCCCATTCGGCCCTTTGAGTCAGCACCCCCATTCAATATGATCATGGCTGATCATTCAGAATCCGTACCCATTCCTGCTTTCTCCTGATATCCCTTGATTCTGTTAGCCCCAAGAGCTATATCTAACTCTATCTATAATACATCCAGTGAATTGGCCTCCACTGCTTTCTGTGACAGAGAATTCCACAGATTCACAACTCTCTGGGTGAAAACGTTTTTCCTCTTCTCAGTCCAAAATGGCCTACCCCTTATTCTTAAACTGTGTCCCCTGGTTCTGGACTCCTTCTGCATCTAGCCTGCCCAATCCCTTAAGAATGTTATATGTTACCCAGAGTAGGGGAATCAAAAACCAGAGGACATGAGTTTAAGATGAGAAGGGAAACATTTAATAGGGACCAGAGGGGCAGGCTGCCAGGGGAGGTAGATACATGGATAGGAAAGATTTAGAAGGAATGGACCAAACTCAGACTGGTGATGCTGGTATAGATGTTGGTCAGCATCATACATTGGGCCAAAGGGCCTATTTCTATGCTGTATGTATATGACAAGCTTGAAGAGTTGACAATTGTGCAGAGGAGGGGGAGGGGTGAAATAGGTGAGAGTGCAAAAGGAGGTGTGTGGGGGAGGAAAAGGGAAGAGGGGTTATTAGAGGTTACCAATAATAGGTGAATTAAATGTTTATACTGTTGGGTAATGAGCTACCCAAGTAGAATACGAGCTGCTGTTCCTCCAGTTTGCATGTGTTCTCACTCTGGCAATGGAGGATACCCAGGGCAGAAAGGTCAGTGTGGGAAGGGGAAAGAGCTACAATGGTTAGAAACCAGGAGGTCCAGTAGGTCTTGGCAAACCGAGCACAAGCAGTCACCAAAATGGTCGCCGAGTCTACGCTTCATCTTGCCGATATACAGGAGGCCACATTGGGAACACCGGATACAGCAGACAAAGCTAGAGGAGGTGTACATGACCAAGTATTGAACCAGGCTCAAAACAATTCCTTCAGCCCAAGTCATCCACACTGACCAGCTGGCCTCATTTGCCTGTGTTTGGCCCATAACTCTAAAGACCGCTTCAATATATGTACCTGTCCAAATCTCAACCAAATATCACAATGGTACTTTCCTCGGTCAGCTCATTTCATATACACACCACCTTCCATGTGAATAAATTGTCCATCGGGTTTAATACAGAGATACTGCATGGAAACAGGCCCTTCGAGCCACCGAGTCCTTGCCAACCAGTGATCCCAGCACATTAATACTATCCTATACACACCAGGGACAAGTTACATTTATACCAAGCCAATTAACCTACAAACCTGTATGTCTTTGGAGCGTGGGACAAAACCAAAGATCTCAGAGAAAACCCACGTAGGTTACAGGAAGAATATACAAACTCCGTACAGACAAGCACCCATAGTCAGGATCAAACCTGGGTCTCTGACACTGTAAGGCAGCAACTCTACCGCTGTGCCTCCAATAATTATTTTTTTTAACCATCTGCCTATAAACAACCCCCCCACCCATCATAACCTGTGTCCACCTATTGCCTGCCACAAGGTCTCTTTCAATATTTCTTTTCTCACCCTAAACCTGTGCCCTCTCATTCTAGACTCTCTATACTGGAAAAATAAAGGCGTACATTGCTCCAGCAAGGCTCAAACGGAATGTGGCTGAGTGGGAACCAACAGGTTCATTGCAAATTCCAAACTCAGCTCTCCCACCAGCCCCATCCACCACAACTTGAATCAAGGACCAATTTACTGCAATGATCACACCCTGAACTGATCAGTGCCCTGTTCACCCTATTCTCCATATTTATTAATCTAGGCTCCCCAAACATTGTGCTGAGCAGACCTGTGAAACACAGCTGGAGATGGTCTGTTATTTTATGCTGGAGGCCTAGGGTTTGGGCAATAGCATTCTGCAAGTGGAATCTCAGAAGGGGTACGGTGTGTTGTATATTTAACACACTATTCAGGTGCACATGATTTCTCAGCTTTTTCCAATTCTCCTAATACTTTGATCTCTTTTTGTTCCCTATTCTTATACCATTCGTTATCTGACCATTGAATATTCCTTTTAGTCTTTTATGCTGCCTTATCTTTTTTTCTAAATAACATTGTGCTACTACAGGGTTACTCCTGAAAGCTTTTGTTTACTTGTTTAGTCCCGTTTGTAGTTCCCAGCTTCTATTATTGATGTGAGAGCAGGTTCAGAAAAATGAACAACTTGTTGGCTTAAAATCAGTCTTAAAATAACGGATTTTCCGATCAACAATTCTGACCTGGAAAGTTGAAAGTAAAAAATGTTTTATGTAGGAAGGAACTGCAGATGCTGTTTTAAACCAAAGATAGACACAAAATGCTGGAGTAACTCAGTGGAACTGGCAGCATCTCTGGAGAGAAGGAATGGGTGATGTTTCGGGTCGAGACCTATCTTCAGATTCCATCTCTCCATATTTTATCTCTCCCCAGCAAAAGTTACTGCAGCATTTTATGTCTATCTTCGGCATAAATGGTTTATCTGTTTTATCATGCTGTAACTGAAGGCGACTGATTAAATGCTGATGATGTTAAAAGGTATTTGATAGATCTACAGAGACAGTGGTACAACTTAGCAAAATGCCTTTTTGCCGACAAGTCCTCACTGACTCAAGTGTACCAATGCTACTTTAATCCCATATTTCATTGTCCGCACTTTTACCACGTTTAGTGGTCATTAGCTACAAGGAGATATCGGACAAACATGGATTGATTTCTCTAAAGTGTTAGAGGCTGAGAGGGACCTGACAGAAATATAGGGCGGGGGGGGGGGGGGGGTTTCTGGGGCGCTAGTATGGGTGTTGTAGGCTAAAGGGACTGGTTTCCAGAGGGCTAGTATCCAAATTGTGCACCAAATGGATTATTGGGCTGGCGTCTCAGTCAATCAAGCCTGTTGTGCTGGCAACTCACTCACGGCTGGTGGGCTGGTAGTTGACTCACGGCTAATCCTTGAAATTCTATTTCAAGCAGGGTACAAGGCCACCAAATTCAAGTGCAGTTTTACATTTCGCAGTGTGCAAGTTCAAGGCAGTTCAACCATGAAGTAGGGTGCAAAGCCACTAAAGACAGCGAGTCGTGACCTCTCCCTCCTCCATCTTGCAGAGACTGAGCCACCCCCACATTTCCGGGTTTTATAATCCCTCCCCCCCCCCCCCCCCCCCCCCCACCGGAAAAGGTGTGGCTTTCATGGAGTGATTGACAGGAGAGAGATTCTCAACATTTAAAAAAAAACTAATAAGACTTTTATTTTTCATTGGTGGGAAGAATTCTCTGCATCTGCTCAGCGGAGGGGGACTGAGTAAGATGGCCAAAAATCACAGCCGTAAGTGGTAGCATTTTATCTAAAATCAATATACAGTGCAAACAGGAAGTGCATTTACAGTAGTGCCTTTTAACTTCAAGCCAAAGCACCCAAGCCACCATTTGCAGTAAGTAGTGCATTTCACCTTCATGCCACCATTTGCAGTAAGTGGTGCCTTTCAACTTCAAGCCAATGCACCCACGCCCCCATTTGCAGTAAGTAATGCATTTCAACTTCAAGCCAATGAACCCAAGCCACCATCTGCAGTAAGTAGTGCCTTTCAACTTCATGCCACTATTTGCAGTAAGTGTTGTCTTTCAACTTCAAGCCACACCCAAGCCATACCCAAGCTACCATTTGCAGTAAGTAGTGCCTTTCAACTTCAAAGCTCCCAAGCCACCATTTGCAGTAAGTGGTGTCATTCAACTTCAAGCCACACCCCAGCTACCATTTGCAGTAAGTAGTGCCTTTCAACTTCAAGCCAAAGCAACCAAGCCACCATTTGCAGTAATAGTGCCTTTCAACTTCACGCCACCATTTGCAGTAAGTAATGCCTTTCAACTTCAAGCCATTGCACCCAAGCCACCATTTGCAGTAAGTACTGCCTTTCAGCTGCAAGCCAAAGCACCCAAGCCACCATTTGCAGTAAGTAGTGTCTTTCAACTTCATGCCACCATTTGCAGTAAGTAGTGCCTTTTAACTTCATGCCACCATTTGCAGTAATTGGTGTCTTTCAACTTCAAGCCACACCCAAGCCACCATTTGCAGTAAGTAGTGCCTTTCAACTTCAAGCCAAAGCAACCAAGCCACCATTTGCAGTAATAGTGCCTTTCAACTTCAAGCCAAAGCAACCAAGCCACCATTTGCAGTAATAGTGCCTTTTAACTTCAAGCCAAAGCTCCCAAGCCACCATTTGCAGTAAGTAGTGCTTTAAACTTCAAGCCAAAGCACCCAAGCCACCATTTGCAGTAAGTAATGCCTTTCAACTTCAAGCCAATGCACCCACGCCCCCCATTTGCAGTAACCATATAACCATATAACAATTACAGCACGGAAACAGGCCATCTCGACCCTTCTAGTCCATGCCGAACACGTATTCTCCCCTAGTCCCATATACCTGCGCTCAGACCATAACCCTCCATTCCTTTCCCGTCCATATAACTATCCAATTTATTTTTAAATGATAAAAACTAACCTGCCTCCACCACCTTCCCTGGAAGCTCATTCCACACAGCCACCACTCTCTGAGTAAAGAAGTTCCCCCTCATGTTACCCCTAAACTTCTGTCCCTTAATTCTCAAGTCATGTCCCCTTGTTTGAATCTTCCCTACTCTCAGTGGGAAAAGCTTATCCACGTCAACTCTGTCTATCCCTCTCATCATTTTAAAGACCTCTATCAAGTCCCCCCTTAACCTTCTGCGCTCCAAAGAATAAAGCCCTAACTTGTTCAACCTTTCTCTGTAACTTAGTTGCTGAAACCCAGGCAACATTCTAGTAAATCTCCTCTGTACTCTCTCTATTTTGTTGACATCCTTCCTATAATTGGGCAACCAAAATTGTACCCCATACTCCAGAATTGGCCTCACCAATGCCTTGTACAATTTTAACATTACATCCCAACTTCTATACTCAATGCTCTGATTTATAAAGGCCAGCACACCAAAAGCTTTCTTTACCACCCTATCTACATGAGATTCCACTTTCAGGGAACTGTGCACAGTTATTCCCAGATCCCTCTGTTCACCTGCATTCTTCAATTCCCTACCATTTACCATGTACGTCCTATTTTGATTTGTCCTGCCAAGATGTAGCACCTCACACTTATCAGCATTAAACTCCATCTGCCATCTTTCAGTCCACTCTTCCAACTGGCATAAATCTCTCTGTAGACTTTAAAAATCTACTTCATTATCCACAACCCCACCTATCTTAGTATCATCTGCATACTTACTAATCCAGTTTACCACACCATCATCCAGATCATTGATGTACATGACAAACAACAGTGGACCCAACACAGATCCCTGTGGCACCCCACTAGTCACTGGCCTCCAACCTGACAAACAACCATCCACCATTACTCTCTGGCATCTCCCATTCAGCCACTGTTGAATCCATCTTGCTACTCCACCATTAATACCCAACCATTGAACCTTCTTAACCAACTTTCCATGAGGAACCTTGTCAAAGGCCTTACTGAAGTCCATATATACAACATCCACTGCTTTACCCTCATCAATTTCCCGAGTAACCTCTTCAAAAAATTCAAGAAGATTAGTCAAACATGACCTTCCAGGCACAAATCCATGTTGACTGTTCCTAATCAGACCCTGTTTATCCAGATGCTTATATATATTATCTCTAAGTATCCTTTCCATTAATTTGCCCACCGCTGACGTCAAACTAACTGGTCTATAATTGCTAGGTTTACTCTTAGACCCCTTTTTAAACAATGGAATAACATGCGCAGTACGCCAATCCTCCGGCACTATTACCGTTTCTAATGACATTTGAAATATTTCTGTCATAGCCCCTGCTATTTCTACACTAACTTCCCTCAATGTCCTAGGGAATATCCTGTCCGGACCTGGAGGCTTATCCACTTTTATATTTCTCAAAAGTGTCAGTACTTCCTCTTCTTTGAATCTCATAGTTTCCATAGCTACTCTACTTGTTTCCCTTACCTCACATAATTCAATATCCTTCTCCTTGGTGAATACCGAAGAAAAGAAATTGTTCAATATCTCCCCCATCTCTTTTGGCTCTGCAGATAGCTGTCCACTCTGACTCTCTAATGGACCAATTTTATCCCTCGTTATCCTTTTGCTATTAATATAGCTGTAGAAACCCTTTGGGTTTACTTTCACCTTACTTGCCAAAGCAACCTCATATCTTCTTTTAGCTTTTCTAATTTCTTTCTTAAGATTTTTTTTTTAAAGTAAGTAGTGCCTTTCAACTTCAAGCCACACCCAAGCCATCATTTGCAGGAAGTAGTGCCTTTCAACTTCAAGTCAAAGCTCCCAAGCCACCATTTGCAGTAAGTGGTGTCTTTCAACTTCAAGCCACACCCAAACCACACCCAAGCCACCATTTGCAGTAAGTAGTGCCTTTCAACTTCACGCCACCATTTGTCGTAAGTGGTGTCTTTCAACTTCAAGCCACACCCAAGCACCACCCAAGCCATCATTTGCAGTAAGTAGTGCCTTTCAACTGCAAGCCAAAGCACCCAAGCCACCATTTGCAGTAAGTAGTGTCTTTCAACTTCATGCCACCATTTGCAGTAAGTAGTGCCTTTCAACTTCAAGCCACAATTTGCAGTAAGTAGTGCCTTTCAACTTCAAGCCACACCCAAGCCACCATTAGCAGTAAGAGGTGCCTTTCAACTTCAAGTCAAAGCTCCAAAGCCACCATTTGCAGTAAGTAGTGCCTTTCAACTCATGCCACCATTTGTAGTAAGTGGTGTCTTTCAATTTCTAGCCACACCCAAGCCACACCCAAGCCACCATTTGCAGTAAGTAGTGCCTTTCAACTTCAAGTCAAAGCTCCCAAGCCACCATTTGCAGTAATAGTGCCTTTCAACTTCAAGCCAAAGCAACCAATCCACCATTTGCAGTAAGTAGTGCCTTTCAACTGCAAGCCAAAGCTCCCAAGCCACCATTTGCAGTAAGTACTGCCTTTCAACTGCAAGCCAAAGCACCCAAGCCACCATTTGCAGTAAGTAGTGTCTTTCAACTTCATGCCACCATTTGCAGTAAGTAGTGCCTTTCAACTTCAAGCCACAATTTGCAGTAAGTAGTTTTTTGCTAGCTTTAGAACTAATAGACATTTTTTTGCAAGCTTTAGAACCAATAAAGATATTTTTGCAAGCTTTTGAACCAATAGAGACACTTTTTGCTAGCTTTAGAACTAATAGACATTTTATTGCAAGCTTTAGAACCAATAGACATTTTTTTGCAAGCTTTAGAACCAATAGATATTTTTTTGCAAGCTTTAGAACCAATAGACATTTTTTTGCAAGCTTTAGAACCAATAGACATGTTTTGCAAGCTTTAGAACCAATAGACATTTTTTTGCAAGCTTTAGAACCAATAGACATTTTTTTGCAAGCTTTAGAACCAATAGACATTTTTTTGCAAGCTTTAGAACCAATAGATATTTTTTTTTGCAAGCTTTAGAACCAATAGATATTTTTTGGCAAGCTTTAGAACCAATAGAGACACTTTTTGCAAGCTTTAGAACCAATAGACATTTTTTTGCAAGCTTTAGAACCAATAGAAACATTCTGCAAGCATTTTAGAACCACTAAGGGCACTTACATTTGAGTAGACATGTGTTCAGTGTTATTCACAGCTCAGAGAAACGTGACCCTCTTCCTTCCTCCAGCTTGCAGACACTCATTGAGGCACACCACTTCCTGGTTTTATAGTCCCTCCCCCCTGCCGCCAGCGGGGGCAGCAGAGAGAATGGCGAATTTTGTAAAAACATTAATATCTCTGTCATTTTTAATCGACGGGAAAAATCCTCGTCACACATGCGGCGGAGGGGGGGCTCTGAGCAAGGTGGCCAAAAATGACGGCCGTAGGTGGCGGCGCTCTCTCAGAAATCGCAGCACAGATCGCCAAAACGGATCAAGAACAGAGTTTTAGTAATATAGAAAGATAGATAGAAGATAGATAGATAGATGAGAGGTAAATACAAAGAACTGCAGATGCTGGTTAATACACAAAAGAAGGATCTCAACCTGAACAGTTGCCTATCCATGTTCTCCTGAGCTGCTGAATTACTTCAGCACTTTGTGAACTTTTGATAATTATGAAAGGTATGGATAGGGTAGAGTCAGAACCTTTTTACACAGGGTGGAAATGCCAAAGACAAGAGGGCATAGGTTTAAGGTTAAATTGGCAGGATTTAAGTAGGATGTGGGAAAAAATGTGTTTTTTTCCCACAGTGTGGTGAGTGCTTGAAAAGCATTGCCAGGGTGGCAGTGAGGGGACGTACGATAATGTCATTTAAGAGGATTTTAGGAAGGGACATATACAGTATATGCGGGTTATGGAGGGATGTGGATAATGTGCAGGAAGAGGAGTTTACCTTGGCATCATGTTTGGTGTGGACAATGCAAGTTGAATAGTAAAAGTGGGACAAGCAGCATCTCTGGAGAGAAGGAATGGGTGACATTTTGGGTTGAGACCCTTCTTCTGTGTTGTACTGTTCTATGTTCTTTTTTCAACCATTCCAGATTCTGCCACTTATGTACAGATGAAGAATAATTTACCATGCAGCGGGTCAGGCAGCATTTCTGGATAAAAAGAAAAGGTGACTTTTCAGGTCGAGACACTTCATCAGATTTTTTGAGTGTATGAGTGCATAGGAGGTATTCATTCAAGTTTATATATGTTCAAAAAAATGGTGCAAGATTTACATTTACAACTACTGTGATGGATGTGCTATCAGATAACTTACCTGAGAATAACACGTATTATAACTGCATGATTTATTTCTAAAATATCTATATAACTAAAAGTGTCATCTTGACCACTTCCTGACTGTGCTGTATATTGATTTTAGAAAAAAAAGGCTACCATATATCGCTATTATTTTTGGGCATCTTCCGCTGAGACAGCCCTGCAGATTTTTCCCATTGATGAAAAATAAAAAATGTTATGAGTTTTTTTTAAATCTTGAGATCAGCTGATTGGTCCTCTCGCGTGTCAATCACCACGATGAAGGTAACGCCCCTTCCGGGGGGGGGGGGGGCAGGACTATAAAACCCCGGATGCCTGGACGTTAGTCAGTCACTCTGGAAGATCGCGAGGGAGCTTCCACAACTGGAATTAACCATATAACCATATAACAATTACAGCACGGAAACAGGCCATCTCGGCCCTTCTAGTCCGTGCCGAACACTTACTCTCACCTAGTCCCATCTACCTGCACACAGACCATAACCCTCCATTCCTTTCCTGTCCATATACCTATCCAATTTATTTTTAATTGATAAAATCGAACCTGCCTCCACCACTTCCACAGGAAGCTCATTCCACACAGCTATCACTCTCTGAGTAAAGAAGTTCCCCCTTATGTTACCCCTAAACATGTGTCCCTTAATTCTCAAATCATGTCCTCTTATTTGAATTTTCCCTACTCTCAATGGAAAAAGCTTATCCACGTCAACTCTGTCTATCCCTCTCATAATTTTAAAGACCTCTATCAAGTCCTCCCTTAACCTTCCCAACCAATTGTTCAAGCGCTTTTGATTGCAACATGCGCCTTAATTTAGTTCAACAAAGAAACTGAAAATCTACTTCATTATCCACAACACCACCTATCTTAGTATCATCTGCATACTTTCTAATCCAATTTACCACCCCATCATCCAGATCATTGATGTATATGACAAACAACAGTGGACCCAACACAGATCCCTGTGGCACACCATTAGTCACCGACCTCCAAGCTGACAAACAGTTACCCACCATTACTCTCTGGTATCTTCCATTCAGCCACTGTTGAATCCATCTTGCTACTCCACTATTAATACCCAACAATTGAACCTTTTTAAGCAACCTTCCATGTGGAACCTTGCAAAAGGCCTTACTGAAGTCCATATAGACAACTTCCACAGCTTTACCCTCATCAATTCCCTAGTAACCTCTTCAAAAAATTCTAGAAGATTAGTCAAACATGACCTTCCAGGCACAAATCCATGTTGACTGTTCCTTATCAGACCCTGTTTATCCAGATGATTATATATATATTATCTCTAAGTATCCTTTCCATTAATTTGCCCACCGCTGACGTCAAACTAACAGGTCTATAATTGCCAGGTTTACTCTTAGAACCCTTTTTAAACAATGGAACAACATGCGCAGTACGCCAATCCTCCGGCACCATTCCCGTTTCCAATTACATTTGAAATATTTCTGTCATAGCCCCTGCTATTTCTACACTAACTTCCCTCAATGTCCTAGGGAATATCCTGTCCGGACCTGGAGACTTATCCACTTTTATATTTTTCAAAAGTGTCAGTATTTGCTCTTCTTTGATCCTCTTAGTATCCATAGCCACTCTACTTGTTTCCCTTACCTCACATAATTCAATATCCTTCTCCTTGGTGAATACCAAAGAAAAGAAATTGTTCAATATCTCCCCCATCTCTTTTGGCTCTGCACATAGCTGTCCACTCTGACTCTCTAATGGACCAATTTTATCCCTCGTTATCCTTTTGCTATTAATATAGCTGTAGAAACCCTTTGGGTTTACTTTCACCTTACTTGCCAAAGCAACCTCATATCTTCTTTTAGCTTTTCTAATTTCTTTCTTAAGATTTTTTTTTTAAAGTAAGTAGCGCCTTTCAACTTCAAGCCACACCCAAGCCATCATTTGCAGGAAGTAGTGCCTTTCAACTTCAAGTCAAAGCTCCCAAGCCACCATTTGCAGTAAGTGGTGTCAACTTCAAGCCACACCCAAACCACACCCAAGCCACCATTTGCAGTAAGTAGTGCCTTTCAACTTCACGCCACCATTTGTAGTAAGTGGTGTCTTTCAACTTCAAGCCACACCCAAGCCATCATTTGCAGTAAGTAGTGCCTTTCAACTGCAAGCCAAAGCACCCAAGCCACCATTTGCAGTAAGTAGTGTCTTTCAACTTCATGCCACCATTTGCAGTAAGTAGTGCCTTTCAACTTCAAGCTACAATTTGCAGTAAGTAGTGCCTTTCAACTTCAAGCCACACCCAAGCCACCATTAGCAGTAAGAGGTGTCTTTCAACTTCAAGTCAAAGCTCCCAAGCCACCATTTGCAGTAAGTAGTGCCTTTCAACTCATGCCACCATTTGTAGTAAGTGGTGTCTTTCAACTTCTATCCACACCCAAGCCACACCCGCCACCATTTGCAGTAAGTAGTGCCTTTCAACTTCAAGTCAAAGCTCCCAAGCCACCATTTGCAGTAATAGTGCCTTTCAACTTCAAGCCAAAGCAACCAATCCACCATTTGCAGTAAGTAGTGTCTTTCAACTGCAAGCCAAAGCTCCCAAGCCACCATTTGCAGTAAGTACTGCCTTTCAACTGCAAGCCAAAGCACCCAAGCCACCATTTGCAGTAAGTAGTGTCTTTCAACTTCATGCCACCATTTTCAGTAAGTAGTGCCTTTCAACTTCAAGCCACAATTTGCAGTAAGTACTTTTTTGCTAGCTTTAGAACTAATAGACATTTTTTGCAAGCTTTAGAACCAATAAACATTTTTTGCAAGCTTTTGAACCAATAGAGACACTTTTTGCTAGCTTTAGAACTAATAGACATTTTATTGCAAGCTTTAGAACCAATAGACATTTTTTTGCAAGCTTTAGAACCAATAGACATGTTTTGCAAGCTTTAGAACCAATAGACATTTTTTTTGCAAGCTTTAGAACCAATAGATATTTTTTTGCAAGCTTTAGAACCAATAGACATTTTTTTTGCAAGCTTTAGAACCAATAGATATTTTTTTGCAAGCTTTAGAACCAATAGATACACTTTTTGCAAGCTTTAGAACCAATAGACATTTTTTTGCAAGCTTTAGAACCAATAGACACATTCTGCAAGCATTTTAGAACCACTAAGGGCACTTACATTTGAGTAGACATGTGTTCAGTGTTATTCACAGCTCAGAGAAACGTGACCCTCTGCCTTCCTCCAGCTTGCAGACACTGATTGAGGCACACCACTTCCTGGTTTTATAGTCCCTCCCCCCTGCCGCCAGCGGGGGCAGCAGAGAGAATGGCGAATTTTGTAAAAACATTAATATCTCTGTCATTTTTAATCGACGGGAAAAATCCTCATCACACATGCGGCGGAGGGGGGCTCTGAGCAAGGTGGCCAAAAATAACGGCCGTAGGTGGCGGCGCTCTCTCAGAAATCGCAGCACAGATCGCCAAAACAGGTCAAGAACAGAGTTTTAGTAATATAGAAAGATAGATAGAAGATAGATAGATAGATAGATAGATGAGAGGTAAATACAAAGAACTGCAGATGCTGGTTAACACACAAAAGAAGGATCTCAACCTGAACAGTTGCCTATCCATGTTCTCCTGAGCTGCTGAATTACTTCAGCACTTTGTGAACTTTTGATAATTATGAAAGGTATGGATAGGGTAGAGTCAGAGTCTTTTTACACAGGGTGGAAATGCCAAAGACAAGAGGGCATAGGTTTAAGGTTAAATTGGCAGGATTTAAGTAGGATGTGGGAAAAAATGTGTTTTTTTTCCACAGTGTGGTGAGTGCTGGAAAAGCATTGCCAGGGTGGCAGTGAGGGGACGTACGATAATGTCATTTAAGAAGATTTTAGGAAGGGACATATACAGTATATGCGGGTTATGGAGGGATGTGGATAATGTGCAGGAAGAGGAGTTTACCTTGGCATCATGTTTGGTGTGGACAATGCAAGTTGAATAGTAAAAGTGGGACAAGCAGCATCTCTGGAGAGAAGGAATGGGTGACATTTTGGGTTGAGACCCTTCTTCTGTGTTGTACTGTTCTATGTTCTTTTTTCAACCATTCCAGATTCTGCCACTTATGTACAGATGAAGAATAATTTACCATGCAGCGGGTCAGGCAGCATTTCTGGATAAAAAGAAAAGGTGACTTTTCAGGTCGAGACACTTCATCAGATTTTTTGAGTGTATGAGTGCATAGGAGGTATTCATTCAAGTTTATATATGTTCAAAAAAATGGTGCAAGATTTACATTTACAACTACTGTGATGGATGTGCTATCAGATAACTTACCTGAGAATAACACGTATTATAACTGCATGATTTATTTCTAAAATATCTATATAACTAAAAGTGTCATCTTGACCACTTCCTGTCTGTGCTGTATATTGATTTTAGAAAAACAGGCTACCATATATCGCTATTATTTTTGGGCATCTTCCGCTGAGACAGCCCTGCAGATTTTTCCCATTGATGGGAAAAATCTGCACATTTTTCCCATCAATAGCTGTCCACTCTGACTCTCTAATGGACCAATTTTATCCCTCGTTATCCTTCTGCTATTAATATAGCTGTAGAAACCCTTTGGATTTACTTTCACCTTACTTGCCAAAGAAACCTCATATCTTCTTTTAGCTTTCTTCTTCTAAGCTGTGAATCAACTGAACAGTGAGTCTGCAATGTACTTGCAATAAATGATTTGTCACCCCTTAATGACAATGCAATGAGTTCGGCAATTTGGTGGCCTGCACTCTGCTTGAAATGCTATGAAATTGAATGTGGTGGCCTGCACTCTGCCTGAAATGCTATGAAATTGAATGCAGTGGCCTGCACTCTGCCTGAAATGCTATGAAATTGAATTCAGTGGCCTGCACTCTGCCTGAAATGCTATGAAATTGAATGCGGTGGCCTGCACTCTGCCTGAAATGCTATGAAATTGAATGCGGTGGCCTGCACTCTGCCTGAAATGCTATGAAACTACATTCATTATTAGTCCCTTGATTCTTGTGAACAGTTTCTCTCTATCTGCTCTATTCACAATTTTCATGATTCCAAATACCTCCATCACACCCCCAACTACCCACATCTCCTTTGTTCCAAAGTCTTTCCACCAAACCAAAGTCCCTCATCCTTGGAATCATTTCAGTAAATCATTTATATCCTTCAATAAAGCCTTTACATCTACCCTGTAGTGCAGTGCCGAGAAGCGGACACTATATTTTGGCTGTGGTGTAAGGATTCATCATGACTTCCTTGCTCCAGCTATTTGCTTGTATTTACATATCTCAGGATCTCATTTGCTTTTCTTTCCACTTTGTCCAGCTGCCCTAGCACTTTTAGCAAATATTGCCCTGTTATACCATGAAATATTTCTTCTTATGTACCATTTTTCAAGTTGTACCCTCTAGTTTATGTTGCTGCCTCTCATTTTTCCTATGAAATTGTAATGGTTCACATTCCTCAAAGAGAATTTTCTTCTGTTGCCCATCTGTTCACTCCACTAACTAATCATTATCTCCCAGAAGTCTATTACTTCTAAAAAAAAATCACAATGCTTTCCTGTCTTGTGAAATCTGCAGATCAGAAAATTGCATTCTGTACATCCAAATTCAAGTCACTGATTTAAAAAAGCAGTAGTCCTGTTACTGCTCTCTGGTGAATTCCACTGTATTCCCTTCAATCGTCTGAATTAAATTCAATCGCTGGTGAATTCCTAACATTCCCTTTAATCTTAATACAAATTTTTCCCATTGCTCCCTGTATTTTCTATTACTGTCAATTTTTTGTTCATGACTGCATTATTCTACAGTCTTCAAAATTGTTGTGGCACATTATCAGATACCTTTTAAGATTCTGTATGTGCCACATCAACCACATATTCCTCATTGATCCTCGCCTGTTACTTCACTCACAAAAAATATTTCTCAAGCTGATAAGAAAGAATTTGCCTGCAATAAATCCACGCTGGTTTTCTTTAATCATTCCACACATGCTTAAGTTGTTACTAATTCTGACCTTGATTATTGTATCTCAAACCCTCCCCCCCAACCAAGATTAAACTGACAGGTCTATAATTACAGGGTTTATCCCAACACTGTTTCAGAACAAGATGTTTCCAGTCCTCAGGCACAATCCATGAATCTATACATTTGCAAGATGACGGCCAGGACCTCTTTACTCCCCTTGGCAACCACAGGTGTTTGGTCTAGATGGTTTATCCACTTTAATTGCAGTTCTGCTTTCTGGTACCTCCTTCCAAATTTTAGATTATTCAGAATCTTTCATGTCTATCTTCCTTGGTAAAGAAATTACTGTTCTATACATCAGCTAAAAGGATATTTTTAAGGTGGAGATTGATAGATTCTTGATTCATATAGGTGTCAGGGGTTATGAGGAGAAGGCAGGAGATTGGGGTTGAGAGGGAAAGATAGATTGGCCATGATTGAATGGCAGAGTAGATTTGATGGGGTGAATGGCCTAATTCTGCTCCTACAACTTATGAACCTATGAGCTCTGTCCTCTGAATTCTGTGGGTACATTTCTTTCTTATTCTCTGATTGTTCCCTTCTTTCTTCTTACAAACTTTTCTTATTTACACACCCATGGAATATCTTTGGATTCCTTCTTTATATATGTTGCCATTCTTTCCCATGCTCCCTTTATGACTCCCTTATTTACTTTTTGTTTTCCCTTCAAAAATTCCAGTGAACTCCTTGCTCTTTTTCTCCTGCTGTGTTTTTCTCAAATTTTTTTGGTCATCTGGTGAGCTCTGGTTTTAGTTTTCCTTCCCTTCTCCCTCAAGCGAATACACCCAAATGGTCAATGAAACATCTTTACCTTAACATTTTCAAACAGTGTATTTCATATTAGTCATTGGTTCTAATTGACTATTCTTTCTTTAGACCATAAGACAGAGGAGCAGGAATAGTCCATTTGGCCCATCGACCCTTTGGCCTCTGCTGGGATCCATTTTCCTTCCCCAATTATTCAGAACCATTTGACACCATGAATTTTATTTTCCAAATGTTTCAATAGGGATTTTGTCACTTTCCAAAAGATGAGACGCATACAGTTTCTTGTGATTGGTATGGATAATACAATTAACATGCCATTTCAGAGAGTAATTTCTTGCAATACCACATCATTACCATCAAACAGAAGCTAGTAAATTATCAGTGTTCTTATCTTAAGCTGATGAAGCACAAAAACACTAAACTCTGTGTAGGAAGGAACTGCAGAAGCTGGTTTAAACCAAAGATAGACACAAAAAGCTGGATTAACTCAGCAGGACAGGCAGCATCTCTGGAGCCTTCTCCAGATATGCTGCCTGTCCCGCTGAGTTACTCCAGTTTTTTATGTCTATCTACACTCTAAACAATGGCCAGTTAAGAGGTTTTGACCTGTTTATCACACAAAAAAGATGAAAAGCAAGAAAACAAAAATGGAACGAGTAAAACAAATCAGATCCACATTCTTGAGCAATCACAAACAACTGCACATATATCAAGGTTTAGGCTATGACCTATAAGCGAGTTCGGTACTTCAAGTGTGCATGCCCAGGTCATAGGTCATTCAAGATAAACATTCTCGGCAGCTGAGCTGCTGTGTGTATACAGATCTGCATTTCATCCGTAGTCAGGATCGAACCCGGGTCTCCGGCACTGCAAGACCTGTTAAATTGCTACTGGAGTCAGATAATGTAGAACAAGTGCGAACGGGTGATCTCACTGCCGTCTCCGTCCTCTCTCAAGTGTCCCATCCCCGTCTGGGGGTGTCCGGAGATGTCTGGGGTGACGGGATAACGGCCCGGAGCAGTGCCGGCCCCAGGCTTACAGCCAGCGCTAACTCCAGCTCAACTCTGCTCCAACTCCTGAGGAACCTGTTCCCCGACGGCCGGGGACTGTCAGCTGCACCTCTCGCGTCTAGTAGCTGTCAGTTAACCCCCTTGGTACCAGCGAAAGCCAAGCACCATTCATCAACGGGAATACACACAAAATGCTGCAGTAACTCAGCGGGTCAGGCAACAGCTCTGCAGAAGGGTCTCGACCTGAAACATCACCTATTCCTTTTCTCCAACGATGCTGCCTGTCCCGCTGAGTTACTCCAGCACGTTGTGTCTAACTTCGGTGTATACCAGCATCTGCAGTTCCTTCCTACACAGTAATTAACGGGGTATCGATTACTCTATCAAATATCTATTAAACTCGAGAGGGAGAGGGAGAGAGAACAAATGTCCTCCAACGCTGCCGGGAGAGGTTGTGCGGAATTCCAGAGGGTGGGGTTGTGAAGTGAGATAGAAATAAGATCTAATTAATGTTCATAAAAGAGCAGCCACCTGTCAGCTATTGAGTTGACAGAGTTCTAGATTCATTCATTGGTAGAATACTTAACAATGCCATCATCGACCGCCGCACCGACTTCTCCACCATTGCTGCCAGGTCCTCTCTGGACGCCTCCGTGGCACCGTCCCAGGCCCCAGCTGCGGGCTCCGCAGACCCAGGGGCCTGCCGCTGGGTCCATCGACTCTGTCGGCCATGGGCTCCTACCCGCGAGGCTCCAGTCTCAGCTTCTCCGCAGCTCACCGGGACCTGTCCAAGTGTCTATTAAATGTTGTTATAGTATACGTCTCAACTACCTCCTGTGCATCTACTCTATCTATTCCCCTCGTGATCATATACGTCTCTATATGGTCAAACATCATCCTCCTGCGCTCCAAGGAATAAAGCCCTAGCCTGCCCAACTTCTCCCTTTAGCTCTCCCACTCAAGTCCTGGTAACATCTTCTCCAATCTTCCCTGCACTCTTCCCAACTTAATATCATCCTTCCTATTGCAGGGTGACCAAATCTGAATTGGTTCACCAATGTCTTGTACAACTGAAACATGCAGCCTCGGGTAAATCAAAAAATCTATCTACCTCTGCCTTAAAAATACCCAAAAGCTCTGTTTTGCCACCCTTTGATGAAGATACTTCAGATTAAAACTCAATTACCCCTGAGGGATATTTAACTGCACAATTTCTGTCTTAAATTGATGACACCTTGTTTTTTAGTTCTGTCACAAGATGAGATATCCTCTCTACTCCTTTCATCTAGTATGTTTTTATCAATTTTAGTCCTTTTTTAGTTTTTTGTTTAGAGACAAACTGTTTCCACATGAAACTACGCGGAAACAAACCATTTGGCCTACCGAGTTCACGCCAAGCATCAATCACCCGTACACTAGTTCATTGTCATCCCACTTTTGCATCCTATATACTACTAGGGAAAGTTTACAGAAGCCAATCAACCTACAACCCGCATGTCTTTGGAATGTGGGAGGAAACCGGAGTACCTGGAGAAAACTCTCATATTCTCATAAACTCTGCACAGACAGCACCCATAATCAGGATCAAACCCAGGTCTCTGGTTCTGTGAGGCAGTAGCTCTACCACTGCACCACTGTGCCACTCCTGTAAAGCACTGCATCACTGTGTCATCCTTGTGAAGTCCAGGATAAACGTTTAACCTTCAGCTGCTTGCAGTGTAGCTGCTGCTGGTGCCAACGATGGTGGCCACAGTGTACTGCTCCTTGCTGTTTTGTAAGTGTTTGTTCCTTTGTGTCATCTGTGAAAACCCTAGATCACTTTCACGAGAGAGGTACTCATAAACATCGGACATACGGAACCTCCAAACATCGTTCCGGATTTCTCTCACTCGCTGGATTATTTGGAAATACTCGTCGACGGGGCTGTGGCTGCGTTCAAGGTCTTGAGACGGAGGAGGACTCGTGGGAAGTGCTCTGGAGCACTCACCCGACTCCGGCGAGGAGGATCACGCACACCACTCCTGAGCATATTCCTGGCAAACGTACGTTCTCTCAAGAACAAAGTGGACGAACTGCAACTCCTGCATCGGACAAACAAGGACTTCTCTCGAGCTGCTGCCCTGTGTTTCACCAAGACCTGGCTCTGAGTGTCAACCCCGGACAGCGCGCTGCAACTGGCTGGCTTCCAACTTCACAGAGCGGACCGCAAAGTGAAGGCAGCGGGGAAATCAAGAGGCGGTGGAATATGCTTCTATACCAACCAGGACTGGTGCAGCGACATCACGGTAATGTCAAATTTCTGCTCTCCCAACCTAGAATCCCTCTTTATGAACTGCAAACCCTTCTACTCTCCGAGGGAATGTAACTCCTTTATTCTCGCTGGAGTTTACATTCCCCCCAAGCCTGCGTACGTGAGGCACAAATGCAACTCGCTGACCAGGTAATGAGGGTAGAGAGTGACTCAATGGTCATTGTTGTTGGGAACTTTAACAAAGCTAACCTCAGCCGTGACCTTCCAAAATACAGACTTCATGTTACCTGCCCCACCAGAGGGGAGAGAACACTCGATCACTGTTATACGGCAATCAAGAACGCATATCGCTCTGTTCCCCGGGCGGGTCTGGGTCTCTCTGATCATTGCATAGTACACCTTATTCCAACCTATAGGTAGAAACTAAAAGCTGCTAAGCCTGTGGTCAGAACAACGGAAAGGTGGGCAAGCGAGGGCATTGAGAACCTACAATCCTGCTTTGACTGCACGGATTGGAATGTGTTCAGGGAAGCAACCACAAGCCTCGATGAGTATTCGGACACTGTATCATCATATGTCAGCTTTTGCGAGGAAGGTTGCATTCCAACTAAGACCCGGGAATGGTTCAACTACAACAAGCCCTGGTTCACTGCAGAACTCAGACAGCTCCGACGGTCTAAAGAGGAGGCTTACGGGAGCAGGGATGCAGACCTCTACAGGCAGGCCAAGTACAAGCTGAGAAGAGGAATCAGAGCTGCCAAGGAAAGTTGAGGAGCAAGTTCTCAGCTAATGACTCTTCTTCAGTTTGGAAGGGCTTGCAAGAAATTACCAGCTACAAGAGGAAAGCCCTTTGGACAATCGTCAGCTGACCAACGACCTGAATGAATTTGACTGCAGGTTTGGAAATCAGAAACGTAACCCTGGTACCCCCCCCCCCCCCCAACCAACACAGCCAGATCCCAGTCTACAAAGAATGGATCCTGCACCCTCTCCTTCCCATTCACCACTTCACACATACTTAAGACAAGATTCCAGTACAAAAAGACTGGACCATTTCCCACCCCAACCAACACTTCAAACCCACTCACAGCCTGACCTCAGTCTGCAAAGACTGGGCCTTTCTACACCCACCCCGCTCTAATCACCACTTCACACCCAATCACCCACACCCTCTGTGCTGCACAACATAACTTATCCAATATCAGCAATAAAAAAAGAGGAGGTGGAGAGGCTTTTCAGAGGACAAAAGAGCTGGAAATCTCCAGGACCTGACAATGTTTCCCCCTCTACTCGTAAGCTCTGTGCCAAACAGCTGGCACCAGTCTATACAGACATTTTTAACCAGTTCCTGCAAACATGTACTGTTCCTGCCTGCTTCAAAGTTTCCACTATTGTCCCTGTACCCAAAAATGAAAGGTTTACTTGTCTTAATGACCACAGGCCTGTCGCACTGACATCTGTAGTCATAAAGGCACTCGAAAGGCTTGTGCTGGCCAAGCTAAAAAATATCACAAACTCCCTGCTGGACCCTCTGCAGTTTGCACATCGGGCCAATAGATCTGTGGATGATGCAGTCAACCTGGGCCTGCACTTCATCCTACAGCACCTAGACCGCCAGGGGACCTATGTGAGGATCCTATTTGTTGATTTTAGCTCTGCATTCAACACCATTGTGCCAGAGCTACTACACTCCAAACTTGCTGAGTTGACTGTGCCTGAACCCGTCAGTGAATCACCAACTTCCTGACAGACAGGAAGCAGCATGTGAGGCTGGGAAAGCACATCACGGACCCGCAAACGCTCAGCATAGGAGCACCGCAAGGCTGCGTACTCTCTCCTCTCCTCTCCTCTCCTCTCCTCTCTCTACACCAACGACTGCACCTCCACAGACACTTCTGTCAAGCTTCTCAAGTTTGCGGATGACACAACTCTGATTGGACTGATCCAGGATGGGGAGGAATCTGCCTACAGACAGGAAGTGTCACAGCTGGCGTCCTGGTGCCGTAGCAACAACCTAGAGCTCAATGCTCTTAAGACAGTGGAATTGATTGTAGGCTTTAGGAGAGCTCCCCCTCCCCTCACCCCACTCACCATCAACAACACCACAGTCACATCTGTGGAGTCTTTTAAGTTCCTGCGAACCATCATCTCCAGGGACGTTAAGTGGGGGGCTATCATCGACTCTACAGTGAAAAAGGCACAACAGAGGATGTAATTCCTGAGGAAGCACAATCTGCCACAGGCAATGATGGTCCAATTCTACACGGCCATCATAGAGTCTGTTCTCACCTTCTCCATAATGGTCTGGTTTGGCTCAGCCACCAAGCACGACATCTGGAGGTTGTAGCGAATCGTCCGATCAGCAGAGAAGATTATTGGCTGCATCCTTCCCTCCATTGATGAACTGTACACTGCAAGGGCCAGGAAGTGAGCGGGCAAGATCATCTCTGACCCCTCTCACCCTGGCCACAAACTCTTTGAATCACTTTCCTCTGGAAGGCGACTCCGGACTGTCAAAGCCGCCACAGCCAGACATAAAAACAGTTTTTATTCACGAGTAGTTGCTCTACTCAACTGCCAAAAATCTGTAGCCTCCCTTTGATCTGGTATTTTGTTGGTTCACATGCTTGATCAATGGTGTTTTATCATTAATGTCATTATTATTAATGTTTAGTGTTTTCTGAGTCATTCGTAACTATCACTGTATGTCATGTTGTTGCTTGTGGGCGGAGCACCAAGGCAAATTCCTTGTATGTGAATACTTGGCCAATAAACTTACTTACTTACTTACTAATCTTTTTTCATAAACTAAACTGCCCATGTTGCCTCTCACTAGTAATGCATGTTTCAATCAAATAATTTCTCACCTTTCTGAACGCCAGTAAGCTGAGCCTGTCCAACCATTTCTCATAAGGCAACCTACCTATTCCAGGAATCAGTCTCATAAAACATAGCTGAACTGCTTCCAAAGGATTTATATCCTTCTTTAAATAGGAGTCAAGAGTCAAGAGGAAGTCAGAGGTGGTATTCTATACTGAGGTCAGCAAGAGGATTATTACTAGTGCTCTTACACTCGATGCAGAAAGTACGTTAATGAATTAAACAGTTCAGTGGACCAAGGCAATGCAACTTCACATTTACCCCTTTACACAAAGCATGTGGAGGCTTTGGAGAGGTGCGTACGAGGGTAACAAGAATGCTGCCTGGGTTATTGAGTATTAGCTATAAGGAGAGATTTGACAGACTTGGATTATTTTCTTTGGAATTCCAGAGGCTGAGTGGAGACCTGGTAGAAGTTTAGAAAATTATACGAGGCATAGAACGGGTAGAGAGTCAGAACCTTTTTCCAGGGTAAAAATGTTTAGAACCCGATAGCTTTTGAGAGTGGAAAGGTTTAAAGGAGATGTGCGGGGCAAGTGTTTTACATGGAAGGTGATGGGAGGCAGGTACGATAGTGGTGTTTAAGAGGCTTTTAGATAGGCCCATGAATTTGCAGTGAATAGAAGGAAATTGTTCCAGTGCAGGCAGATGAGATTAGTTTTTCTTGTCATTATGTTTGGCACAGACATTGTGGGCTGAGGGGCCTGTTCTTGTGCTGTATTTTTCTATCTTTTTTTGTTCATTAGGAAGTAACATGTTTTATTCCCACTCTGGTTATTACTTAAAACTAGTTTTTAATCGTCTTCCTTGATTTTGACACCGTTAACCACCTCTGGTCCCTCTACTATATCTACTGCAGTTTCCCTTTTTGTCACCTCCACAAAAAAATTAATGACATTTCTCCAGTACAACCATCCTTTTGAAATGAATGCTGGATGTTTTTATTTTGCCTTTATGTAGATAATACTTCGCTAGAATTTAGAAGATTGAGGGGGGATCTTATAGAAACTTACAAAATTCTTAAGGGGTTGGACAGGCTAGATGCAGGAAGATTGTTCCCGATGTTGGGGAAGTCCAGAACAAGGGGTCACAGTTTAAGGATAAGGGGGAAATCCTTTAGAACCGAGATGAGAAAAACATTTTTCACACAGAGAGTGATGAATCTCTGGAATTCTCTGCCACAGAAGGTAGTTGAGGCCAGTTCATTGGCTATATTTAATAGGGAGTTAGATGTAGCCCTTGTGGCTAAAGGGATGGTATGCAGAGAAGGCAGGTACAGGATACTGAGTTGGATGATCAGCCATGATCATATTGAATGGCGGTTCAGGCTCGAAGGGCCGAATGGCCTACTCCTGCACCTAATTTCTATGTTTCTATGTTTCCAGAGTAGATAGACGTAAAAAGCTGGTGTAACTCAACGGGTCAGACAAAGTAACATGTGATGTTCTGTGTCAAGAGCCTACTTCTCGACCTGGAACATCACCTATTCCCTTTCTCCAGAGATGTTGACTGACCCGCTGAGTTACTCCAGCTTTTATGTCTATCTACTCTGGAAGTATCTTTGTACTCAACTTCACAGAGAGTAGCTATGAACAGTGAGGTGTTGGCCACATACACAGCAATTTAATCCCTGCGGCTCTCATCCTGGATAGGTGTATTCAAGGACATCAATCACCCAAATAGATAAGGAAGATTGCTTTTCAGCAGTGCATTCTGTGCCTGTTCTGTGAAAGTGTTAGGTGAGTGTCTTTTGTCTCTAGTCATGTACAGTCTTCAGTCCTTTAGTGACCGTTCCATAGTTTCTTTGTTTTGTTAGTTAGGATATGTTCAGTTTTTAGTTAAGGTCTGCAGGTATTTTAATGCTTTGCTCGGATGTCGTATAACTGTTGTGCTTGAATATAACGTTTTAAAATGTGAATACTGGACTCAGCAAATCATTGAGAATTCAGTGATCCTACACGTACTGAAGTCACGTTTTCGAAAGGTTATTTGCTGAATAAGGGACTCTCAGTCAGAGGCTGAAAGTCCAAATTCTGTTTCCGAAATGCAGAGGTGGAATGAAACGTGGAACCACTACGATATGTTTGTTCAGCACCATTGACCAAGAGATAAATTACCAGCAGTCGTCTGAGTTTACACATGACGTAAGATTTCCAGGGTGGGATGTAGTCTTATCATCAGGGAGTTATATTACAGAGCGCTGGCACCGGCCTTGGATTCAGAAGTGAAGATCCAATTACAACCTTACCACTTTTTGTTTGAACAGATCCCGAAAGTCAAGGTTGAGCATGTTGCACACGCACTTCTGGTTTTAACAGAACAATGAGTTTCACATTCTGTCTTCAGGATGTCATTATGTTACATATAACTCCAAAAATATCAGCTCAGAATGCAGCCTCTGCATTGCACAGAGTGTAGCAAATTAATTGTTAATTTATTGCACTTTAACAATATTCACACATGATTTATTTTTACTCCATATATTTAAAAGGCCTCAATTTAAATTGTGTTTTAATGACATCTATTGGGAATTTATCTGTTGCTCAGTATCCAGAACCTTTAAAAATAAATTTAATTTGGCTTGACGTCGCACACCATTGTAATTCATGTTATTCAGGACAACTCCTGGGTCCAAAGTATCCTTAGTAAATGCATTAGTCATCAGTGCCAAGTAGAAGTCTCTCTAACCTACTTAACATCAAAGTTATACAGAGCTCAGTGCCCTGGTTGATGAAGGCAAATGCCTTCTTCACCAGCCTGTCCACCTGTGTCACCACTTTTAAAGAACCACGTACCTGTACCCCTAAATCTCGCTGTTCTACAATGCTCTTCAGTGCCCTACTATTTACTATGGTTTAATTTACTCCTTCGCTGATTTAATTTACCAAAATGCAACACCTCGCGCTTGATAAATCCAGGTTAGATTTGATGTGCAATTTCTTGGCCCAATTCCCTAGATCCTGTTGTAATTTTAGATGACCTTCTGAAAATTGATTATATGTTTTACTGTGAGAAACTTCTTAAAGTCACCACTATTTATGTTACGAACAAAGGTCTCGGCCCGAAATGTCACCCACTCCTTCTCTCCAGAGATGCTGCCTGTCCCACTGAGTTACTACAGCATTTTGTGTATCTCTTTAATGTTACTTGAATGTGTCACAAGTAGTGCAGGCAATATAGTGCATATTTGGTTAATAGCTTTCTTTTTTTTTTCAAGACTGGTCATATCTGGCATTATTATTAGATGAAACAAAGTAAGGCTGTGGTTTAAAGAACTACACCAGTCCTCGACATTTTTCTGCTAATTGAATTTCTCCTTCCCAATACCATTAGGATGTGAGTGTTACATGATTACATAGTTATTCAATGTTCTTACATTTAATATCATCAGCAATGGAAAACTAATTAAGGAAATTAAATATTTTGTGAAGGTTTGTAGACCTTTATTGGGTTTTTTTTGCTGCAGCTTTTCCCAACTCACTAAATTCAAGTCTATTTCTTTTCTTCTTAGCTCGTTATTGTTGAGTGTTGCTTTGCTGATCTTGCTGGTCAATAACACTAACTCTCTCCCCAATTCAACTGAAGCCAAACACCACCAGGAGCAAGGGAATAGTAGTAGAGGGAAAGTCGGAAAATGTTATATAAATGTAAGAAAGCATCCTAAGTGATTAAGTGGATTAATCTATGAAACATCGCCAATTCCTTCACTCCATAGATGCTGCCTCACCAGGTGAGTTTCTCCAGCTTTTAGTCTACCTTCGATTTTTCCAGCATCTGCAGTTCTTTCTTAAACAAATGGATGTGGGGAGTCAGTTTAATTTGGGCCTGGGAGTCAAAGATAAATAATTGACATACATGGTGCTAGTAATAACAGGAATGTGGGAAATTAACAAATTATATGAGTTGTGATGCTCTTCCTTTCAGGAGCTTTAAATCTTTAAAATATTTTAGATCTTTAATCCATTAAAATAATCCCATTTTAATCTTGTATAATTTAAACATCCCCCTGTGTTGAGAACGTCTTGTTTAATCATATGCAGTATTGTTGAACTCGGGGTTACTAAAACTGGAGCAATATGTTTCCTGCTGTGGTGGAATGCTTTGAAACAATGCTCCAACTGCACAGAACAATAATTCCCTATCTACTTCCCCTCCCTCAGGAAGGGAGGAGTTGCAACCAAGCCACCTCTAGGTGCAACCAGTTTAATGTGAATGCCATTGTTGGGTGAGCTCACGACTGGGGTAGGAGGAGGAGGGGGGAGGAATCTATTGATCTTTCGTTTAACAGTTAGCAGGGACAATTGCACTGGAGTTCAGGGATACACATCTCACTGCTGACTGATAACCCTCAAAGCAAATTCAACAAATTAAAACAAACACTCTGTTTAATGAACCATTGTGTTTCATTTGAAAAATAGCAGCCAAGTCTAACAGATAGTGTAATGGGAAATGCAACACTATCTCTCTTTCTCTCTGTACTGTCTGTAGTGTTACTAATAATGCCTACACATTGAATTTCAGCAATTCTTGGTGCATTGTAGCATTGTTGCATTCCGCACTTGCAGTACAATGGAGTCAATAAACCCATAATGGTAAAGTGGTAACTGTAAAGGAGTTAAGTTTGACACACTGTAACTTTACTGAGTCTTTAATAAAGGCACATGTCAAACACGTCCCAGTACTGACTGCATCTAGTCTTCAGGCATACTGGAACCAAGGGAGGAGCAAGGGGAAGATATCACAGTTATACTGAGATGACTGGGCGTGGTTAGTGGTATTGAGGTAGCTACATTATAGGTTGCATGCATAAACCATCTACAGTAACATTCCATCACAAAAACATGGAATTGACCAGAAAGATATTTGAAGCAGTGTAATAAAATGTTGTCTGAAGGGACAGCTGAATTTTGCATAGATACTGGTATTTGTTGCAAGTGGAACAGCGCCACATTAAGGCATCACCCCTGGCAGCCTGGCAGTGAAGCACAACCATGGCTTGTGTTCAGGGGTGGGAAGCTACAGGAAGGATGGCGAGAGCTCTACTATTTATGCACTAAAAGACAGTTATCTGAAATGCAAGCCTCCAGAGGTGTGCATAATAGAAAGGTAACGCTAATTTATTTATCTCCTGAAATTATACAAGGATTAGATGGGAAATAACCAGCATGGTGAGGCAGAGGGAGGGAGGGTGCGGGAGACCATCCTTCAACTTGTGGGTGAGGATATGTGAGCCCCCTTGGCCTTCTGAGCTAAAGCTGTAAATAAATCTCCTGTGTGTGCTCATTACCAATGCTCCACTGTGACTCCTCTGAATAAGTCGTATTAACAGTGGACATTCTCATCACTATATTTGTTGTTGAATGACAATAGAGGTGTTTTGTGTACAGCTTACAAAATCAACTTCTGTTTTCCCATTACACGGTATCAGTTAAGGCCCCATGATTTTTTGGAAATTAAGGGAGTCAAGGGATTTTGGAATAGTGCAGGAAAACTGAGCTGAGGTCAAGGTAAATCAAGTTTCTTCTCATGTGCACTAATACAATGAGATACAGTATAATGAGAAATCTTGCTTGCAGCAGGATCACAGGCGCATAGACTCGGATAGCACATGAAAACATGTTATACATACATTGCACACACAATTTCTAAAAGAAAGAAGACTGCGCAAAAAAGCATGAAAGCAAAAATGTTAAAATAACAAGTCCTTGGTAGCACAAGAAGTGGACTGTTGTGTCTGTTTCCAAGGTAGGATTAGGGTTGTGCAGGTTGATTCACGAACCTAATAGAAGACCACCCATAATTTTGATATATAGTGGGTTGAGCTTGGAGGGCCAGATTGCTACTCGTGTGATTTTGTTTATGTTCTTATGTTGGAATATTGATTATATTCTCACTTAAAATAAATAGCATCAATTCTGCAGATCACATGATTGTCCAATAATAATTTGTCCAATGCTATGACACTGATTTATGTGAATTGCATTGCAAAGTCATTACATGTTTCATGGCTTTATCCCCTGTTGGTTCCGCTATTGCAATGTTTATCATGGCCACCTCTGAGGGAGGGAGTCCTGTGAGAGACAGAGAAAAATGAGGGAGGGAGCATGGTGAGATGGGACTGGTTGTTTATTGTCCAGGAGCTCCATCCTTTCATGTGGGGATTGAAATAAAGTGGAATAGGTTGGACAGCATTTGTGAAAAGTGATGGCTCCTGCAAGTTACATGAACTTGCTCCCATTGTGTATCTTGTAATGGATCTTGGAGTGTACAGTGCATTCAGAAAATATTCAGACCTCTTCATCTTTTCCACATTTTGTTACGTTACAGCCTTATTTTTAAATGGATTAATTTTTTTTTTATCATCAATCTACACACAATACCTCAGAATGAAGAATCGAAAACAGATGTTTAGAAATTTTTGCAAGTTAATTAAAAAGAAATAACTGAAATATCACAATTGCATAAGTATTCAGACCCTTTGCTATGGCACTCAAAATTGAGCTTAATTTCATCCTGTTTTCATTGATTATCCTTGAGATATTTCTACAACTTGATTGGAGTCCACCAGTGGTACATTAAATTGATTGGACATGATTTCGAAAGGCACACACTTGTCTACATAAGGACATACAGTTGACAGTGCACGTCAGAGCAAAAACCAAGCCATGAAGACAAAAGAATTGTCTGTAGACCTTGGAGACAGGATTATCACGAGACACAGATCTGGGGAAGGATATAAAACAATTTCTGCAGCATTGCAGGTCCCAAAGAGCACAGTGGCCTCAGTCATTCTTAAATGGAAGACTTTTGGAACCACCAGGATTCTTCATAGAGCTGGCCGCCCGGCCAAACTAACCAATTGGGGGAGAAGGGCCTTGGTCAGGGAGGAGACCAAGAACCCGATGGACAACGTAGGAATGGCTTTGTGACAAGTCTGTGAATGTCCTTGAGTGGCCAAGCCAGAGCCCGGACTTGAACTCGATCGAACATCTCTGTGAGGGACCTGAAAATAGCTGTGCATCGATGCTCCCCATCCAACCTGACAGAGCTTGAGAGGATCTGCAGAGAAGAATGGGAGAAATTACCCAAATACAGGTGTGCCAAGCTTGTAGCGTCATACCCAAGAGAACTTGAGGCTGTAATCGTTGCCAAAGGTGCCTCAACAAAGTATTGAGTGAATACTTATGTAAATGTAATATTTCAGTTTATTTCTTTTTCATTACTTTGCAAAAATTTCTAAACACCTATTTTCACATTTTTATTACGGGATATTGTGTGTAGAATGATGCTAATTTAAAAAAATATACATTTTACGTTAAAAAATGTGGAAAAGGTGAAGGGTCTGAATACTTTCTGAATGCACTGTATTGACAGAGATTCTTAAAGATAGCAGATAAAATGGTAAAACAGCATTTGGGGATCTTTGTTTATTGCAATATAAGAGCAGAAACAGGGCAGCACAATGAACCGGCTGGTAGAGCTGCTGCCTCACAACGCCAGAGACCTTGATTTGATCCTGATCTCGGGTGCTGTCTGTGTGGAGTTTGCACCTTCTCCCTGTGACCGTGTGGGTTTCCTCCGGATGCTCCGGTTTCCTCCAACATCCCAAAGTGTTGATTTGTAGGTCAAATTGGCCACTATAAATTATCCCTAGCATGTAGGGAATGAAACTAATGTGAAAGGATAATTGATGGTTAACGTTAGCTTGCTGGATGTATCTTAAAACAAAACTTTAAAAAAGTTATGCCAGTTTATAGACCAGTTAGCTTGAAATCAGTGGTGGGGAAGATGCTGGAGTTAATAATAAAAGATGAAATAGCGGCACATTTGGATAGCAGTAGCAGGATTGGTCCGGGTCAGCATGGATTTATGAAGGAGAAATCACGCATGATTAATCTTCTGAAATTTTTTGAGGATGTAACCAGGATAATGGACAAGGGAGAGCCAGTGGATGTATTGTACCTGGACTTTCAGAAAGCATTTGATAAAGGCCCACATAGGAGATTAGTGGGCAAAATTGGAGCACATGATATTGGGGATAGGTTGCTGACATGGATAGAAAATTGTTTGGCAGACAGGAAACAAAGAGTAAATGCTGGGACCGCAGTTATTTACAATATATATTAATGATTTGGATGAAGGAATTAAAAGTAACATAAGCAAATTTTCAGATGACACAAAGCTGGGTGGCAGTGTGAACTGTGAGGAGGATGCTATGAGGATGCAGGGTGACTTGGACAGGTTTCGTGAGTAGGCAGATGCATGGCAGATGAAGTTTAATGCGGATAAATGTGAGGTTATCCACTTTGGTGGCAAAAACAGGAAGGCAGTTTATTATCTAAATGGTGTCAAGTTGGGAAAAGGGGAAGTACAACGGGATCTGGGGCTCCTTGTTCATCTGTCACTGAAAGTAAGCATGCAGGTACAGCAGGCAGTGAAGAAAGCAAATGGCATGGTTGGCCTTCATAACAAGAGGAGATGAGTATAGGAGCAAAGAGCTCCTTCTGCAGTTGTACAGGGCCCTAGTGAGACTACACCTGGAGTATTGTGTGCAGTTTTGGTCTCCAAACTTGAGGAAGGACATTCTTGCTATTGAGGGAGTGCAGCATGGGTTCACGAGGTTAACTCCCGAGAAGGCGGGACTTTCATATGTTGATAGATTGGAGTGGCTGGGCTTGTATACTCTGGAATTTAGAAGGATGGGATCTTATTGAAACATATAAGATTATTAAGGGTTTGGACACTCTAGAGGCAGGAAACATGTTCCCAATGTTTGGGGAGTCCAGAACCAGGGGGTATAGTTTAGGAATAAGTGGTAAGCCATTTAGAACGGAGATGAGGAAAAACTTTTTCAGACAGAGTTGTGAGTGTGTGGAATTCTCTGCCTCAGAAGGTGGCGGAGGCTGGTTCTCTGGATGCTTTCAAGAGAGAGTTGGATAGAGCTCTTAGGGATAGCGGAGTTAAGGGATATGGAGAGAAGGCAGGAACGGGGTACTGATTGTGGATGATCAGCGATGATCACATTGAATGGCGGTGCTGGCTCGAAGGGTCTATTGTCTCCCTAAAAGTATAATACACTAATTAGGCCACTGTTTGAATACTGTATGTAGTTTTGGTCACCACTAAAGAGAAAATATGTGATTGCACCAATCAATATTCAAAGACTACATCTCCTATTCATGTTCTCCAGAGATGCTGCCTGACCTGTTGAATTATTCCAGCATTTTTACTGAAGATTCCACCATCGGTAGTTCCTTGTGTTCTCTGTAAAACTCTGTCTTTGATGAAAAGTTGGACAAACTAGGGTTCCTTGGGATGGAGAGAGCTGAGGGGAGATTCATTAGTTTAAATAGTACATCTGTGCTATTGAGGGGCATGCAGATGACTATACTGTACATTCCCCTTACATTTGACCTCCAAAGTGTAACATCTCACACTTATTTGGATTACATTTCTTGGGCCATTTCTCCCCCCATATCAGTAACTGATCTATATTCTACTGTATCCTTTGACAGATATCTTCATTATCCTCTACACCACACATTTTGGTGTCATGCACAACCTTGGTGTCACGTCCAGCCCATCTACATTTTCCTCCATAGGTGCTGTCTGACCCATTGAGTTACTCCAGCGCTTTATGTTTTACTCAATATTCCAGCATCTGCAGTTTTTTGTATCTCTGCATTCCCATCTACATTTATAATTAAACTAGACTAAGTGGGACCCGTTGGGTCCCAACATTACACGGGAGGGCTAGTCCCCCAATGTAATATTCCACCTCTCCACCAATTCCAATATTGGTGGCCAGTGAGGGGGGGGGGGCTTTCTGGAGCTGTTGTGCGCTGAAGGGACTGGTTTCCAGGGGGCTAGTATGGACAGTGGGCCAAATGGATTCTTGGGTTGACGGCTCAGTCACTCAAGACTGTTGTGCTGGCAGCTCACTCACTCACGGCTGGTGGGCTCGCAGTTGACTCATTGCTATTCCTTGAAATTCCATTTCAAGCAGGGTGCAAGGCCACCAAATTCAAGTGCAGTTTCATTCCATTTCAAGCAACGTGCAAGGACACTGAAGAAAGTGAGTCGTGACCTCTCCCTCCCCCAATCTTGCAGAGACTGAGCCACACACACCCACACTTCCAGGTTTTATAGTCCCTCCCCCCCCACCCCCCTCCGACTGGAAGGGGCGTGTCCTTAATGGCGTGATTGACAGAAGAGAGAATCTCTACATTCTTTAAACACTAATAACTCTTATTTTTCATCGATGGGAAAAATCCTCGGCACCTGATGAGCAGAGGGGGACTGAGTAAGATGGCCAAAAATCACAGGTGTACGTGGTAGCGTTTTTTCTAAAATCAATATAAAGCGCTAACAGGAAGTGGTCAAGATCAAACTTTTAATAATATAGATATTGTTGGCCGGTGTGGGCAAGTTGGGCCAAAGGGCCAGTTTCCACACTGTATCACTCTATGAATCTATGACTCTATATGCGGTGAGCTGTTATCATCTTGTATTCACTGCCAAAAATGACAGTGGAAGCAGATGTACCATTAACCTTTAAAAGAGAGACAAACTGCTGGAGTAACTCAGTGGGTCAGGTAGCATCTCTGGAGAACATAGATAGATGACATTTTAAGTTGGGACCCTTCTTCAGCCTAAAATGCTGTAAACCAGCATCTGCAGTTTCCTGTTTCTAACTTATAAAAGGGAATTTGATGTAATATTGAAAATGAGAAATCTATGCTAGGCTTGGGAAAAGGGGGATCCAATTAGATAATTCCTACAAAGAGTCAGCAGAGGCATCATGGGCCACCCAGTCTGCTTCAGTAAGAAAAAATAATTATTCTATGCCATTAATGAGAAACAAAAGGGTAAAACATTCAAAAGGAGGGGTGTGGCATAGTAAGTAATATTTACATTCCCAACTCAGTCACCTATTAGTCTGAAGAATGGTCTCAACCCAAAACGCCACCCATTCCTTCTCTCCAGAGATGCTGCCTGTCCCGCTGAGTTACTCCAGCTTTTTGTGTCTTTCTTCAGTTGAAACCAACATCTGCAGTTCCTTCCTACACCTATTAAAATATATTTGTACAAATTTCCTGTTTACAGAAATCAGGCTGCAATAAAATAATAGACCACTGACACTCCTATTTCTTAGTGTTTGTTTGTGACGTATGTATTGCGCAGAAGTCCAGAAGTTGGAACACACGAGTTAATTCTTTATTTATAGGGAGCTTAGCACTGCAGATAGGATTTGTGTTTGAGTTTTGGTTTCACTGTTCTGTTTCGTAACAGAAACTGGAGAGTGTCTGGCGCTCAGAGTTTTATATTGCTGGCTAAACTTGTTTCACATATAATGGCTTATTGTTTCCCTTTGTAAAAAGTCCTAATGACCAAGTTAACAAGTATCTATTCAATATTCTTCTTAGGAAAAACCAGATCAATGCAGGTGGTCAAGTTACAGAGGAACCAAGATACTAATAGCTAAGGAATGGTACTTTGGCATGAAAGTAACTGCAATTCAAAACTCTTTCTCCGATTTACTTCATTGAATAAATAATACTGTGCTGTGTTCTTAAGGGCCTGATTTACTTAATCCTATGATTTGCGCACCAAAGTGACTCAATTTAATCTATTTAGGATCAGAATGTGGCTTTCTTGCTGGTATCAGGTAATGGAATACTGATACTATTTTCCTGACTGATTTCTTAGATCCATGTTCAAATTTAAAGGTGATGCAATAGATTTTCTGTAACATTTTTACACTTTAAAAGGCATCTTATCAAATCGTAATCATTGGGTAACTAAACTCATCGGGGGTGTGCACCAAAATATAGGGACTAACTTGATTATGGCATTGAAGATAGACACGAAATGCTGGAGTAACTTAGTGGGTCAGGCAGCTTCTCTGGAGAGAAGGAAGGAGTGATGTTTCGTTTCGAGACTCTTCTTTAGATTCGACCTGAAACATCATCTAATCCTTCTCTCCAGCGATGCTGCCTGCTGTCCCGCTGAGTTACACCAGTATTTTGCGTCTATCTTTGGTGTAAACCAGCATCTGCAATTCCTTCCTACACACATGACCATGGCATCATTTGAAACTTGTCGGGAATTGGTGAAAGGAGTAGGATCATACATTGTCCACTCAAAAGCTAAACATAGCTTCCAGCCTATCTGATAAATGAGCTGATAGCATATAATGCTGTGCTATCTGTCAATGATTGGTGTTTGTCGAGCAACAACAAAATAACAAAACATTTCAAGGTAGCTAACAGGAACATTAAGTAACAAAATCTGAAATAGTCCCTCATAATACATTAAGCAAAACAACCAAAAGCTTGGTATACATAGTTTTCCACAAGAATGACGAAAAGGGTAGCTTTGCAAAAATAGTTGTACATTTAAGGTGTTTACACATGGCCATCAGCTGGGAAGGATTTGAAAAGTAAGAATTAGAGGGCCAAACATATATTGGAAGAGTATAGAGGTGGTGTTTACAATGATATGGAAGGGTGAGGCTATGAAGAAATGTTTTTATCAGGAGCCAGTGTCAATCAGCAAACATATCGCATGTGTGTGAATGGAACATGGTGTGATTTAACAATGTTTTGGAAGAATCCTGGATAAACATTTGCCCTGTGTGCTAATAGTCATGTGTGCTAAATATATAATGCAATAGAAAATGCATATTATCCTGTGCGACCAAAATCCATTGATTTCAACGGAACTGAATTTCCATTGCCAGTGAGCCCACACACAAACTGGAGGAATAGCACTTTGTTTTCCACTTTGGTAGCTTACAGCCTAACAGAATGAACTTTGAATTCTCCAATTTGAGCAAACAAGCCTACAAACATGGCCCTCTTCCCCCTCCCCCCCCCCCCACATTTTTCTGTGCTTCATCTGGATGTGCACCCATCTCTCCCATTCCCCTTCCCTGCCCCCTTGCATCGATATTTCTACCCCTAGTTTCACAAGTAAGTAAGTAAGTTTATTGGCCAAGTATTCACATACAAGGAATTTGCCTTGGTGCTCCGCCCACAAGTAACAACATGACATACAGTGACATTTACAACCTCTCTTCCAGCTCTATCCCCTCCCACCACAATCAGTCTGCAGAAAGCACCCTTCCTTTGTGATTTTAGTTTAGCTTAGTTTAGAGATACAGTATGGAAACAGGTCCTTCAGCCCACCGAGTCCATGCTGACCAGCGATATCCGTACACTAGAATCTATCCTACATTCTGAGGACAATTTACAATTTTTACCAATGCCAATTAACCTACAAACTTGTACGTCTTTGGAGTGTGGGAGGAAACTGGAGCACGTGGTAAAAGCCCACACGGTCACAGGGAGAACGTACAAACTGCGCACAGACAGCACCCATCGTCAGGATTGAACCCGGGTTGCTGTCTCTGTAAGGCAGCACCACCGTGCAGCCCGTACCACACCGTCCTGACTTCCTGATCCACTTGACTTTTACAACCAATCACTCCCTTTCGTAAGAACCTTTCCCAGATGACAACAGGAAATGTAACTCATGCTGTTTCATCTTGGAGCACAGAAATAAAATAGTGGAAGAACTCAGCTGGTCAATCGGTATTTGTGGAGGTAATATGTGCAAATTAAGGGTTGAAACCCTACATCAGGATTGAGAAGGAACAGAAAGGATTGTCTTCTTGTAGCAGTATGTAAGGGAGTGGATAAGGTCGTGAAGAACAATGGATGACCCGGCGTGGGGGGACGGTGGGAGAACAAAGGAGACCTGGTGTGGGGGAGGGGGGGCAATATAGTTGTAGAATCAAGCTGCCCAGGAGATAAGCCTGTGTTCGTTCGTTCCAGTTAAGGCACTGTGCACATGGCAGCCAGTCAACAATTGCTTGGCTTTTTCTTTTTTTTTTCACTTTTAATTTGATTTTAATTTCACGTTTTCATGTACCTTGTGTGTTATGACTGTTTACCTCCGGGGATGAATAAAGTTCTATCGTATCATATCGGATAGAGGCCAGTGGGTGATGGGTGGAACCAGATGGGGCGGGGATGAACAAGTGTGTAAGAAGGAACTGCAGATGCAGGACATTTTAATTCTCCTTCCCATTCCTGCACAGACCTTTCTGTCCTTGATCTCCTCCATTGTCAGAGTGAGACTAAACGCAAATTGGAGGCACAGCATCTCATATTTCGCTTGGGCAGCTTACAGCCCAGTGGTATGAATATTGATTTCTCTCACTTCAGGTAACCCTGGCAATCCCTTTCTCTCTATCCCTCCCCCACCCAAGTCGCACTAGCTTCTCATTTTCACCCTACAAACAGCTTACAATGGCCTGTTTCCTTTATCATCATTACTATTTTGCATATATTTCAATCATTGTTCTTTCTCTCTCCACATCATTGTCTATATCAGTTGTTTCCCTTATCCCTAACCAGTGTGACGAAGGGTCTTGACGCGAAACGTCACCCATTGCTTCTCTCCAGTAATGCTGCCTGTCACGCTGAGTAACTCCATCTTTTTGTGTCTATCTTAGGGGATGAACAAGTACCACACTATACGTTTTCAAAGAACAATACATTTAACTTGAACTTGACTTGATCACCATTCCTCCAACTTCCACTCATGGAACTCCATATTGGGCAGCACTATGAGAGCACCATCACAGGAGGCAGTGCAACAGTACATGGTGGCATCATGTTCCTTCCTTCTCAGAGGTAATTAGGGAAGAGCAATAAATAATAAGCTAGCCAGCAATACCCAGATCCCAGAAATCAATCAAGAAAGCAGGACCTGATTTATCCAAGTCCTGAACAAACCATTTCCTGTTCCACTTATCAGCGTGGGAAGGTAGATTTTATGTATTTATTTTGAGGTTGGGCCCAATGAGTCAACCTCTGCTCCAAACAGACCGTAATCTAAATTTAAAAGGAAAGTTAAATCAAAAATGCTGGAAATGAACAATAAAAAAAGATTCAAAATATGAGGGATTTATCAGCTTTCTATGAATAGTAGTGTGGAAGCTATATATCTGAGCAATAAAGTGGAACATTGAATTATAATCTTACTCAAAGTCAAAAATGATGGGAAGCTTACAAATGATCAAGGCAAGAGTACTGGATCACTCAATAATCATGTCAATTATGTGAACTGTTCTTAAAGGTTTTACTTGAGGTTTGGTACTCAGCTTCTGTTGATGCAAAACAGTGATAAAATATTATATTAAATTACTTGATATTGATTTAAGATGTACAATAACATGTGCTGTTCATTATGATGGTAAGCATTAGGCAAACAATCTAGATGAATACTGTTTATGTACAGCAGGATGGAAAGCACACCTCCTCATGAAAAATAGATGTATTATTAAACTATTTTAACAAGCAGGTAGAAAATCATTAACATTTTAACAGTGAGTTCTCAAGAGAAGGATAAAATTGTGCAAAATATTAACTTTTCGAGATGGATTCTTACATTTTTTAATAAATGTGACCTGATATGTTTTTTCTGTGTTTTAAAACACATAAAATGTTCCTAATTCTACTATTCTCCATACTGCATGGTTATGGGAAATATAGACCACTTTACAATTATGACTCTTAAAAGAAATTTGAACAGATCTAAGATCATAAGGTCATGTGATAGGAATAGAATTAGGCTATTTGGCCCATCAAGTCTACTCTGAGATTCAATCATGGCTGATCTATCTCTCCCTCCTAACCCCATTCTCCTGCCTTCTCCCCATAGCCTCTGACAACTATGTATGAAGGACTTAGAGAGACATGGGCCAAGTGTAGGCAAACTGGACCAGCCCAGAACACAAAATTGGCTGGGATGGATAAGTTGGGCTGAAGCGTTTGTTTCCATGCTGTATTGCTTTATGACTTTATGTATAGCTTATAGCTTATGATTATCTGATACTGCCACATATCGGACACTGCCAATTAGTGAAGACAGACTCCAGTCATAAATAAGTTTGCTTCATGTTCATAGTAACATAGAAAAATACGTGCAGGAGTTGGTCATTTGGCCCTTCGAGCCAGCAGCACCATTCAATATTATCATGGCTGATTATCTAAGATCAGTACCCCGTTCCTGCCTTCTCCCTATATCCCCTGACTCCGCTATCTTTAAGAGCCCTATCTAGCTCTCTCTTGAAAGTATCCAGAGAATCGGCTTCCACACTCACAACTCTCAGTGTGAAAAAGTGTTTCCTCATCTCCCTTATTCTTAAACTGTGGCCCCTGGTTCTGGACTCCCCCAACATCGGGAACATGTTTCCTGCCTCTAGCGTGTCCAAACCCTTAATAATCTTATATGTTTCAATAAAATTCCCTCTCATCCTTCTAAATTCCAGAGTATAGAAGCCCAGCCGCTGCATTCTCTCAGCATATGACAATCCCGCCATCCCGGGAATTAACCTTGTAAACCTATGCTGTACTCCCTCAATATCAAGAATGTCCTTCCTCAAATTAGAAGACCAAAACTGCACACAATACTCCAGGTGTGGTCTCACTAGGGCTATGTACAACTGCAAAAGGACCACTTTGCTCCTATACTCAACTCCACTTTTTATGAAGGCCAACATGCCATTCGCTTTCTTCACTGCCTGCTGTACCTGCATGCTTACTTTCATTGACTGATGAACAAGAACCCCCAGATCCCATTGCACTTCCCCTTTTCCCAACATGACACCATTTAGATAATAATCTGATTTCCTGTTTTTGCTACCTCACCAAGTGGATAACCTCACATTTATCCGCATTTGCGGCGGCGCAACTCGCGTTGTAGCGGCCCCTACAGCCTGTCTGTCTTTTTTTTAAAAGGGGGGGGGGGGGAGGGGGAAACTTAAAAAAATCTCTTCCCTGCACGGGAGATCCGACCTTTTCCCTGTCGGGGCTCCAGACGCGGAGCCTGCGGAGTTGCGGACTACTCACCATCGTGGGGCTGGCCGGACTCGGAGCGCGGGGAGCGGTGGTGGCTCACTGCTGTGGCCCAACTCCGGAGCTCGGAAGCTCCAGCTGCAGACCGGTGGACAATGACACCGGGAGCTCGCGGGTGGAGACCGCTTTTCGGAGCTCCCGCAACGCAACTTCTCCAGCCCGTGTCGCAGGGGTTGGAATGACCCGGAGCGGGGCCGTACATCGCCCAGCGCGGCCTTAATGGCCGCGGGACATTCCAGCACCCGCCAGGGGCTCCAACCTGTGACTTCTGGGCCTGGAGCGGGGCCGTACATCGCCCGGCGTGGCCTTAAATGGCCGTGGGACTTAACATCGCCCGCCTGGGGCTTCAACATCGGGAGAGAAATGGTGCAGGGGAGAGAAAAGACTTTGCATTCCATCACAGTGAGGAGGAGATTCACTGTGATGGATGTTTGTGTAAATTGAATTGTTTGTATGTCTTGTAGGAATTGTCTTTGTTTGTATGGCTGTGGAAATGGAGTTTTGTTTGAGCCTCATGAGGTTCAAATGACATGTAATAAAATATTGTATTGTATATTGTGTTGTATTAAACGTCATCTGCCATGCATCTGCCCACTCACCCAACCTGTCCAAGTCGCCCTACATTCTCATAGCATCTTCCTCACAGTTCACACTGCCACCCAGCTTTGTGTCATCTGCAAATTTGCTAATGTTACTTTGAATCCCTTCATGTAAATCATTGATGTATATTGTAAATAGCTGTAATCCCACCAGCGAGCCTTGCGGTACCCCACTAGTCACTGCCTGCCATTCTGAAAGGGACCGGTTAATCTCTACTCTTTGTTTCCTGTCTGCCAACCACTTCTCTATCCATGTCAGCACTCTACCCCAAGACCATGTGCCCTAATTTTGCCCGCTAATCTCCTATGCGGGACCTTATCAAATGCTTTCTGAAAGTCCAGGTTCACTACATCCACTGGCCTTCCCTTGTCCATTTCCTAGTTACATCCTCAAAAAATTCCAGATGATTAGTCAAGCATGATTTCCCCTTCGTAAATCTATGCTGACTCGGACCGATCCTTTAACTGCTATCCAAATGTGCCGTTATTTCATCTTTTATGATTGACTGCAGCATCTTCCCCACCACCAATGTCAGACTAACTGGTCTTTCATTCCCTGTTTTCTCTCTCCTGTCTTCCTTAAAAAGTGGGATAACATTAGCTACCCTCCAATCCACAGGAACTGATCCTCAATCTATAGAACATTGGAAAATGATCACCAATGCGTCCACTAGCCACTTCCTTAAGTACATTGGGATGCAGACCACCAGGCCCTGGGGATTTATCAGCCTTCAGTCCCATCAGTCTACCCAACACCATTTCCTGCATAATGTGGATTTCCTTCAGTTACTCTGTCACCCCAGATCCTCTGGCCACTAGTACATCAGGAAGATTGTTTGTGTCCTCCTTAGTGAAGACAGATCCAAAGTACCTGTTCAACATCTGCCATTTCCTTGTTCCCTATAATAAATTCACCTTTTTCAGTCTTCAAGGGTCCAACTTTGGTCTTAACTATTTTTTTCCTCTTCACATACCTAAAGAAGCTTTTACTATCCTCCTTTATATTCTTGGCTAGCTTACCTTTGTACCTCACCTTTTCTCTCCATATTGCATCTTTAGTTATCTCCTGTTGCTCTTTCAACATTGCCCAACCCTCTTGCTTCCCGCTCATCTTTGCTACGTTGTACTTCTCGTTTATTTTTATACTGTCCCTGACGTCCCTTGTCAGCCACTGTCGCACCTTACTCCCCTTGGAATCTTTCTTCCTCTTTGGAATGAACTGATCCTGCATCTTCTGTATTATTCCCAGAAATACCTGCCATTGGTGTTCCACTGTCATCCCTGCTAGGTGATCTTTCCAGTTAACTTTGGCCTGCTCCTCCCTCATGGCTCCATAGTTCCCTTTGTTCAATTGTAACACTGACACCTCCGATTTACCCTTCTCCCTCTCAAACTGTAGATGAAAACTTCCCATATTATGGTCACTGCCTCCTAATGGCTCATTAACCCCAAGTTCCCTTATCAAATCCAGTTCATTACACAACACTAAATCCAGAATTGCCTTCTCCCTGGTAGGCTCCAATACAAGCTGCTCTAAGAATCCATCACGGAGGCACTCCACAAACTCCCTTTCTTGGGGTCCAGTACCAACCTGATTCCCCAGTCTACCTGCATGTTGAAATCTCCCATAACAACCGTAGCATTACCTTTACAACATACCAATTTTAACTCCTGATTCAACTTGCACCCTAGGTCCAGGCTACTGTTTGGGTGCCTGTAGATAAGTCCCATTAGGGTCTTTTTACCCTTACAATTCCTTAGTTCTATCCATACTGACTCCACATCTCCTGTTTCAATGTCACCTCATACAAAAAGCATGATTTCCCCTTTATAAATCTATTCTGACTTTGACCGATCCTGTCACTGCTTTCCAAATGCGCTGCTATAACATCTTAGTCAAGCATCTTTCGCACTACCGATGTAAGTCTATAATTCCCTGTTTTCAAGACTCACACCTGGCATAAAAAGCATAGTCTTCGGTCTTCATAGTTCTGAGACCAGGACTTACTGCAACAGGCACCTCAAAATACCAGAAAGATGCCTCTAATAATGGGTACCCGGACGTGGCGTCAAAGGACGAGAAGCCGACGCGAAGAAGTGGAAGCCAAATAACCGAACGGAAATGACGGCGAAAAGCCAAATACCCGAAAGGGTGCAAGGCCGAAAAGCCAAATAACCGAATAGACGCAACGCCGAAAAGCCAAATAACTGAATGGACGCAATGCCAAAAATCCAATTAACCGAAAGGGCGGGATGCCGAAAAGCCAACTAACCGAAAGGGTGGGACGCCTAAAAGCCAAATAACGGACATGATGTCACCGGGGGGGCGGGACTTGTCAGCGAATGGTCCAGACCCCCGCATCCATCACATCACTGGTGGGGGAGACGGGAGGGTGGGGATCATTTTCCCCACATGACTGCCCGGGGCTGTAGGGTGACTGGGGGCTCTGAACCCGAGCACCAAGGTGTAAGGGGCCGAAGAAGCGCATCCCTTGGGACAGCCCCCACTCTCCCCTCGGGGTCAGTGCTGTCTGGCCACGGCTGCCCTCCGCCTCGTCTCCCTTGTGTGGCTGCACTGTGATGGGCTGTAGGTCGGCAGCGCGTACACACATGGTGCAGCAGAGTTGGGGACAGTCTGGTCCCTCTGCCCAACCAGAGTCACTGACCGCGATGCACCGCCATTAGACCCTGACTCACTCACCAGGGTGATTCACACCCCCGGACCCCGATCCACACGTGGGGTGAACCAGCTCCCTTGACCCCCCGGACCCCGACCCACACACCAGTCGATTCACCCCCTCCCCCGGGCCGCGGGGCAGATGGCCGGGGGCGCTGGCACCGAAAGTAAATCACTTTTAAAACATGGGGGGGACACAAATTCGGGGCCGATGACAAGTGTGCATGACAACAAACAATTTTATCTCCTCCCACTCCCCCCCCCCCCCACCCCTTAACACCAAGAAGCACATTTTATTGATTGTTTAAACATAGTTATGCCATCTGGTTGCCTGCGTAATGCACACAAGCTCCCATGCTCAAAACACCAGATAATCCGTTTTTTTTCCAATTTATTTGCAGTTAATTTGTTTTTTTGAACTTTGCGGATTTAACAGTGCCATTTTCGCAGCGGCGTCGAGTAAATCGTACTTTTATTTCCCCCACAAACGATACATTACTCTCAATCACATACCTTACCCCGATTACCCCTCTACATAAAAACAAAGTGTCAATGCCTCTTCAAGGTCTACTAATCCACCGATAGCTTCAGTTGCAGGTGCAGCTGAAGGGATTTGGTGCTCGGAACAATTACCGCATTAGAAAATCGCTTCCCACTTCGCACAGTTCGAGGGTCAAAAGCATGGCAGGTTCCGCGGAGTAGTCGCTACGAGAGTGGCATTACTCGGCCTAACCGTCTGCCTTCAAGACGCACGTAAATTTTTGGGCCTTATTTTAGAGTTTAAAATAGCATCTTGGATGCCGGGAAATACAGTTAGACAGGTACCTGGATAGGACAGGTTTGGAGGGATATGTGCCAAACGCGGGCAGATGGGACAAGTGTAGCTGGGACATGTTAGCCGGTGTAGGCAAGTTGGGCTGAAGGGATTGTTTCCTGTTTCATTGAGTTTCACTCTACCACTCTATGGCTCTGTTACGACTCCCGAATGCAGGTACTTCAGAGCCGCGTAACATAATTCAAAAGCCAGGTTCAAGTTCAAAAATTGTTTTAATTTTTCAATGGAACACAAAACCCAAACCTGATTCAAACAACCCAGTCAGGGATATGGATGGACTAACAAACAATTAAACAGTGCTCCAGCCAGCCACGTAATGGGCTGTCGAACCGGAGACTAAAACCTGCCTAAAGATATATAACCCTGAAACAAAATACCCAAAAACGCTAAGGTCAGCCCTTATCCGTCCCAATTCAATATTTGTTAACAAGTAATGGTGAAAGTACACAAAGTTCTATGCCATGTGGCCAGGCCTTCCTCAGCTCACACCAGCAGGCTGCTCACAAGTCAGGGTCTACGAAGAAGAGAGAGAATCCTGGGAAACTCTGATATTTAAGCTTCAGATGAGTCACCCGTCACCTGATGCAGCTTGGCCAATCGGGTACAGGAGCCATTAACCCCTTAATTCTAGACTCACAGCCACGAGGCCTGTACTCGGAAGAGAAACAGAGAAAGGTAAGTACATAGCATTCACCGGGGGGGGGGGGGGGGGGGGGGGGGGAGCGCTTAACACCCCCACCCAAAGATACTGAATAGGTTTCGGAAGAAGAAAGAAAAAACACCACCAAATCCCAGAAACTATTCAGGAGCTAAAACACTACTGGCGCGACAAGGCGTCAGCCAAGACATTATCCTTGCCACGGATATGCCTGACCTCCAGGTTGTAGTCTTGCAGCTGCAAACTCCAGCTCATTAACCGCCGGTTCTTATTCTTCATACTCTGCAAAAATACCAAAGGATTATGATCCGTGAGTACGATGACACTTATCAGGGTTGACCCGATACGGATGCTGTTTAATTGGCGCAGCACCAGCCACGTCAATGTCATGCTGCAGCACAGACATCTGAGAAGGCACATCCGAGAACAGTGACCCATATGACTCCACCAAAGCAAGCAGGTCACCCCGCTGACTTCCAGTCAAATGAGACAACCGCAAGGGAAGCGACTCCAAAGCCTCAGAGTTACACAGCTTTCCCTGCGTCACTGCCACAGACAACTGTGCCTCACCCACATCACCACCCGTGTCAGGGGGCAGCACCACTGCAGCCAAAACAGGCTTAGACGAAACCGAAGGACACAGCTCCTCCCCATCAACCTCCACAGGCTCCTGCTCATGATACTGCTTCATCGTGTTGACATGACAGAGTTGAGTCTTGCGCCTCCGATCAGGGGTACCAATAACGTAATCCCTCTCACCAACCTTCTTAATCACCTGATAGGGACCGCTATGCCGAGCCTGCAGACTGGAACCAGGAATAGGCTACAACACCAGGACCTTGTCACCTGGAGAAAAATTCCTACTAGAAGCCTTCCTGTCGAACCAGTCCTTCATCCTAGACTGAGCAGAAGCAAGATTACCCATTGCCAGTTCGCATGCCGTCCTCAGTCTAGACCGAAAAGTACATACGTGGTCTAAAATACAACGTTTTGTTTCCTCCTGCAACCATTTCTCCTTCATGACCCTCAACGGACCACGTACAGTATGCGCGAACACCAGGTCAGCAGGACTGAACCCTAAAGACTCCTGCACGACCTCACGCACCGCAAACATAACTAGATGAACCCCCTCATCCCAGTCATTTTCAAACTCCAAGCAGTAAGTTCTCAACATAGATTTCAAAGTCTGGTGAAACCTCTTGAGAGCCCCCTGGCTCTCAGGATGATACGCACTGGAGTAACAATGCTTAATATCTAACAACTTCATTACCAGACCAAAAACCTTCGACATGAAGTTGGAACCTTGGTCACTCTGCACAACCTTGGGCAAACCGAACAACGAAAAAAACTTAGTGAGAGACTTCACAATGGTAGGGGCCGTAATTCTACGCAAAGGGACCACCTCCGGAAAGCGGGTAGACGCACACATAATTGTCAATAAAAACTTATTGCCCACCCTTGTCCGAGGTAGAGGACCCACACAATCAACTAGAATCCGCTCAAATGGCTCACCGACCACAGGGATTGGATATAAAGGCGCAGGAACAATCGATTGGTTTGGCTTTCCTGCCACCTGGCAAATGTGACAACACCTGCACTGCTGTTTCATGTCCTTTTTTAACCCTGGCCAAAAAAAATTCCGTAAGATACAGTCAGATGTCTTATTGACCCCCAAATGTCCACCCAGAGGACCATCATGAGCCAAACAGAGTATCTCGTCCCTATACCGACGAGGCATCACAATCTGATCAACCACGCTCCAATCATCATGCCCAGATATATCCAAGGGAGACCACTTTCGCATCAGTAAGCCATCCCTTAGAAAATACCCCTTTGCTGTGGCATCCATATCCCCCTCAGGCAGCGCGCAGTCGAACAGATCAGATAAACCTGGATCACTCTTTCGCTCGTCAACCTGCCAGTCACGTGACAGTGACACCAGCACATTTCCAGACACTACCCCATCTTGAGATGTAGAAACACCCTTCACAACACAGGATCTATCATCCTGATCCCCAAAAATGCTCTCACTCAGGTCCACCACATCCTCAAACTTTGCCTGGCTCTTAGCCGTAGCTCTCGTGACAGCACAAGCTGCGAAGACCTTCGGATGCTGCATAGCCAATCTATCAGGACTCTGCACCATTGGAACAGCCGTCACCTCAGGAGTGACTAAAACTCTACCTCCTGCCAAGTCATTCCCCAAAATCACAGAAACTCCCCCAACGGGAAAACACGGCCGTAACCCAACAGTTACCCGGCCTGAAACCAACTCGGACTCGAGACGCACGGTATGCAAAGGCACTACCATGTCATCCATCCCGAATCCTACCACTGGGACACTTGACCCAACCGATGATTCCCCAGAAAACGGCAGTACACTATCCAATATAAAGGACTGAGTAGCACCAGTATCACGCAAGATGGATACTGGAACTCTATCACCCCCATCCTCTAGAGAAACAAAACCATTCATGATGAATGCAGAATAATTCCTACACTCATCAGACTCAGGCACCTCAGGAATCACAGGGGTCTTCTGTGTACCCACCAAAGCCACAGGCTTTGCATCCTTCTTTTTCAGCACGGGACACGACTTTAACATGTGCCCTTTCCCTCTACAATAGTAGCACACAGGACCTTCCTTAGTCCTCAAATTTCCGTCAACCTTATCAGCTTGGACCTCCCCCTGTATCAACGTGCTGCCACATGCAGGCACAGAAACAGCTTTGACACTGCCACCGGCGACACTACAACGATCAACCGGCCGTGCACCAAAACTATAGATCGCCCAACAAAATCAGATTTATGAGTCAATGCATACTCACCTGCCAACACCGCGGCCTTAGACACCTCATTCACCTTCTGCTCAATAAGGTAAATAGCAACCCTCTCAGGGAGACAGTTCTTAAAGTCTTCCATAATCATCAACGCCCGCAGTAGCTCAAAATCCTTCACTCCTTGAGAAGCGCACCACCTGTCAAAAAGTGCCTCCTTCTCCCTAGCAAACTCCACATAAGTCTGACTATCAAACTTCCTAAAGCGCCGGAACTTCTGCCGGTACGCCTCTGGAACTAATTCATGCCCTTAATACTGTAGACTTCACACACTCATAGTCCAGACTGCTTACAACAGATAAAGACGAGTACACCTCCCGTGCTTTACCCACAAGGACACACTGCAATAGCAAGGTCCACACGTCCCTAGGCCACTTCAAGGACAAAGCCACCCGTTCAAACACTGTGAAATACTTGTCTACATCCTTCTCACGAAACGGGGGAACCAGGCGGATGTTCTTGCTCATATCAAACTCCCGTTCCCTAGAAGAAACCCGGGAATTATCTATTTCTATCTCCCACAGCTGAAATTCAGCCCTTTTGGTTTCCTCCTCAAGCTCAAGCCGTTTCATTTCAAGAACATGCATGAGCTCTTTCTCTTTTAACAAAGAGGCAATTCTCTGTGACTCAAGCTCCAGTTTAATGACGGCCTCCATGTTCTGAACTGGCTGAACAGAAGGTGGGGGACTGTCTGCACAGCCAGGCAAAACCCCACCCTACACCAACGCAGCCCACAACTCCGATTTAATGGAGTGTTTCTTTGAATGCTTGTCAATAGGCACGGCATAGTTCTCAGCCAGCAAAATCAAATGCTCCTTCATACATTGATCAAACAACTCCCGATTAGGAGCCTCAACAAACTCTTTCACCTTAAATTCCATCTCTAATGTAGCACCAAACCACCAGCTAAACCCTGGGCACCAATGCTACCACAAACAGGGAAGAAAAAATTCCCTCACAATACAGACTGCCTCAAAGCAGGGAAGAAAAATCCCCTCACACACACAGACTTCCTCAGTCACCAGAAGCCTACCAAAAAAACCCCCAAAAACGTCTAGTGTCCTCAAAACTTAGGACGAGCCCCCATTTTGTTACCACTCCCGAATGCAGGTACTTCAGAGCCGCGTAACATAATTCAAAAACCAGGTTCAAGTTCAAAAATAGTTTTAATTTTTCAATGGAACACAAAACCCAAACCTGATTCAAACAACCCAGTCAGGGATATGGATGGACTAACAAATAATTAAACAGTCCTCCAGCCAGCCACATAATGGGCCGTCGAACCGGAGACTCTAAAACCTGCCTAAAGAGATATAACCCTGAAACAAAATACCCGAAAACACTAAGGTCAGCCCTTATCCGTCCCAATTCAATATTTGTTAACAAGTAATGGTGAAAGTACACAAAGTTCTATGCCATGTGGCAAGGCCTTCCTCAGCTCACACCAGCAGGCTGCTCACAAGTCAGGGTCTACGAAGAAGAGAGAGAATCCTGGGAAACTCTGGTATTTAAGCTTCAGATGAGTCACCCGTCACCTGACGCAGCTTGGCCAATCGGGTACAGGAGCCTTTAACCCCTTGATTCCAGACTCACAGCCACGAGGCCTGTACTCGGGAGCGAAACAGAGAAAGGTAAGTACATAGCATTCACCGGGGGGGGGGGGGGGGGGGAGCGCTTAACACCCCCACCCAAAGATACTGGTGGGGGGGGGGGGGGGGGGGGCGCCTAACAGGCTCTAAAAATACAATAAATTGTCAGTCATTTTATACAGTTACTGTGCTGAAGGAAACATCTGTTTGGTTGAGCCCATAAAGCAACTGACTCATCAGGGGTCTGTTGTAACCTACTCACGTCTCCTGATCTAGGTGACAATATCAGCTTTTCTAGTCAAGAGCGAGAGAGGAAGAGAGAAAGAGGGAGAGAGAGTCATATTATCATATGTCCCAAAAGACAACAGTGGATTTCTTACGTGCGGCAGCACAGCTGGTTTGTAAACACAGTGCTCAGAAGATACCGTAATGAAGAAGTTCAATAAATTGAAAGAAATGCAAATACAGGTTGTGACATTATGATACAGTTCTTCAGGATGTTGGTAAGGCTGCACTTGGAGTGTTATGTATAGGAAGGAACGGCAGATGCCAGTTTAAACCGAAGATAGACATAATAAAGCTGGCAAGCTCAGGCAGCATCTCTGGAGAGAAGGAATGGGTGTCGCTTTGGGTTGAGACCCTTCTTCGGACGGCTTGGAGTGTTATGTTCAATTTTGGTCATCCTGCCATAGGAAAGATGCCATTAAACTGGAAAGAGTGGCGAGAAGATGTATGCGGATGTTGCCAGGACCTGAGGGCCTGGACTATAGGGAGAGGTTGGGCAGACAAGGGCTTTATTTCCTGGAGTGCAGGAGGCTGAGGGTGTAAAACTTATTGAGGTGTATAAAATTATGATGGGTTTAGGGTAAATACACATGATCTTTTCCTCAGTGTAGTGGCATCAAGAACTAGAGGGCATAGGTTTTAGGTGAGAGGGGAAAGATTTAATCAGAACCTGGAGCAACTTTTTCACACAGAGGTGATGAATATATAGAACAAGCTGCCAGATAAAGTAATTGAGGCAGATACAATAACAACATTTAAAATACATTTGGACAGGTACACAGGAAAGGTTTAGAAGGATATGGGCCATAAGCAGACAAATGGGATGAGCATTGATGGGACACCTTGATCAGCATGGATGAGCTGGGTCAAAAGGCCATTTTCCATGTTGTATCTCTCTGCTACTCTATCACATTTAAACTAATTGGTAAATAAGTTAAACGGGAGATGAAGATGGCCTATTTTTTTGCTGTATGATGTGGTCTGATATGTACATTCTGAGGTTCACTTAATGCAGTACCATCTAGTTTTTCAGAACAATCAATACAACTTTTTTTGCCTCACATATATAATCAGGTAGGCACGGTATTGTCTAAAAAGGGCAGTGAATAGTGAAGCAAAATTGAATCGGTAGGTCAAAAGGGAAAAAATATATAGTTATAGGGAAAGAAAAGGGAAGAAGATATTAAATTATATATTTTAAACAATGCAGACACAATGCCTCGAATGGTCTTTTCCTTTGCTCTATGATACTGTGGTATGTTTTGTACTCTCTGAGGGACACCAAGTGCATGAAAATTCAAATTTTCGGAGCAATATGTTTGAAATTGTGATTATTTTCTTGCCTCCAGTAGGCCAACATAAACTATTTCATTATCTGATAGCAAGAAGCAAGTGTGTTACAAATACTGAGCTACACACCGTAAACTTACAAAATCAGGTCAAACCTTAGCAGGCTTGGCCCTATTCTCCAATGGATTTCAGTAAATCATCACATCAATGCAAGCTGCAGTTCAATTTTTGTTAAATTGTTTATAAGAAATACATAAAAAAAAGACAGAATGGCTTTGATGCTGTACATCTACCAGGTGGTGAATCTCTCACATGTCCCGAAGTTGTGCTATAGTTCAAAGAATTATCAGGGAATTGATGATTTTGACCTGCTGAAGATATTGGATGCAATCTTTAATTGATAACTTATTATAACTGCATTCCAACTCATATAGGGTTCAGGGAAATAAAATAGCATTTTAAATTTCCAAGGAAACATAAGAAGCAGTTATTTATTACGACACAGATTTGTTTAAATTAAGCTAGTAGTGGTTGGCACCGTTATTAAATAGGTGACAAATGATGGAAAAGATTCAATAGAAAAGGCACAGTTTAGGGAATAATATGTCTCCCTCCTGCCCACAGGAACATATCGCAGTTTATTAACCAGTTAAACAAAATGGAGATGGGGAGAACGAACAGACCATCATACATCTGTACCTGTAGATTCACTGGCATTCATCACAAATGGTGATGAGTCACAAATGAGGGAGGATTAATGCGGGCAGCACAGTAGCGCAGCGGTAGAGTTGCTGAAGATAGGCACAAAAAGCTGGAGTAAGTCAGCAGGACAGGCAGCATCTCTGGAGAGAAGGAATAGAAACATGGAAACATAGAAAATAGGTGCAGGAGTAGGCCTTTCGGCCCTTCGAGCCTGCACCGCCATTCAATATGATCATGGCTGATCATCTAACTCAGTATCCTGTACCTGCTTTCTCTCCATATCCCCTGATCCCTTTAGCAACAAGGGCCACATCTAACTCCCTCTTAAATATAGCCAATGAACTGGCCTTTGACATTTCGGGTCAAGACCCTTCTTCAGACTAGTCAGGGGAGCTGCTGCCTTACAGCACCAGAGACCTGGGTTCCATACTGACTACAGGTTTGTGCATTCTCCCTGTGACCACATGGGCTTTCTCTGAGTGCTCCGGTTTGGTCCCACACTCCAAAGACGTACAGGTAGACCCTTCTTCGACCCGAAACATCACCCATTCCTTCTATCCAGAGATGCTGCCTGTTCATGTTGCATGGCCTGCTGAGTTACTCCAGCATTTTGTATCTATCTTCATTGTAAACCAGCATCCGCAGTTTCTTCCTATACAGTTCCTTGTTGTTATGTTGAGCAAGAGGGTGTTGGGTAGGTGGTAGGTTAACTGGCGTCGGTGAAGATTGTAAATTGCCACCAGTGTGTAGGATAATACTGAAGATAGGCACAAAATGCTGGAGTAACTCAGCAGGCCATGCAACATCTCTGGAGAGAAGGAATGGGTGACACCACCCATTCCTTCTCTCCAGAGATGCTGCCTATCCTGCTGAGTTACTCCAGCTTTTTGTGTCTATCTTCCGCAACTCTACCACTGCACCACTGTGCTGCCTCATTTGTCCTCCCTAATTTATGACACATCACCATTTGTGATGAATGCGAGTGAATCTACAGGTACAGATGTATGATGTTCTGTTCTTTCTCCACAACCTACAGGGATTGCTGGGCAGCGCAAACTCGGTGGGCTGAAGGGCCTGTTTCCACGCTGTATCTCAAAACTAAATTAAACTAAAGTCCTTTTCTCAACGTCTTCCCCTACTTGGTGGTGATGCATGCTGGCAGCATTTCACAGGAGCCCTAGGATACTTTAATCAATGTATCGGGATTCATATGTGAGCCTGGTAATTGTGCCTTGGTGGGCCATTCAGACACAGGCATCTTGGCTGATTGTGATCCCGTCACCACCTGGATAGCATTTTACAGCATGAATCTTGTCAACCTTTTCCCTCTTTAACACAAAGGCTCTGTGGTAATTAGAGTGGCTCAGATGATGACAGTAGTTAAAGCAATGCTGACTAATGGTGGATTCTTGAACTCCTTGTTTTATGTGGTTTTATTTCGCACTAGCTACAGAATATAAACAGAATATTATTCATCACATTTTAAATTGGCAGGAGTTTAATGACACTGGAATGAGCTAAATATTGATTTTGTTAATTAATTGGAAATGACCCAGAACAAGATGCTTTGGCTTTGCAATGAAGATCGCTGTGCATCCTACTGGTAAATCGTACAAACATGTGTCAGACTTTCTGAACAGCTTGGTTAATCATTTACTTCAATCTATGTTAAATACCACTATCTTGTGAATCAATTAATGTCTGTTTAAGATAAACTGGTTTCTGGATCAAAGTTCAACATGAAAGTGGCTTTTGAACTGAGGTTTATCTCTTGAGGACAAAGGCAATACCAGCACAGACATGACAAATAGTTCAGGGATTGCTTTAATTTATTCTGGACTGGCAGCAGGTCATGGTAATGTAGCCCATCTAATTTACAGCAAGTGAATAACTCTGCTCGAAGTGGAAGCTGTCCTGAGCCTAATTACAATCTAATATTCATTTCAGTAATAATGCTCAGTGCCTTCTGCAAAATGATAGCCATTTGTGACTAAATTGGTCAGGTACTTGCATGCTAGGTGTGATGGTTCTGGTATGACAGCTATTCATTACATTTAAAGAGTGGACCGATGCCCCAGGTGCTAATTCATCACATTGCTATGAAAAGGGTGAAGAATCAATCAGCGCGTCTCTGGAAGCCGTAACGTTAGGAAATTGCTGTAGCATTAGGAAATTGAATCTAACTTGCAAGAACCTGTTCTATGATAACTCTACTCCTCTAATTGGAGAATATTTCTCCCCTTCACAGTTTTTTCATTTAAACACGCATAATTAAAAATGCTAAAGATTGAAATTAGCCAAATCACAAAACAATATTAAAACAGGAACTAGATAGATTAAACGGGTACATACCTGTGTGTTAGTCATCCCTGGATTGATTACTCATTGCTGATCCACGCTGGCTCATCGTCTAGTGAATCAAGTTGCAAATCCTCTATCCTCCTTTGTTACCTGCTGTATAAACTCCACCTTTAACCCCAGGAGAACCAGAAAGAGGAGAGGCTGACATTGTGAGAGCAGTTGTGGTGATGATCAGGGTGGTATGGTTAGAAATTAATGGGAGAGTAGTCAGATAGCATTGCAAAGTGTGGAGTCATGCATTTTGGTAGTAGGAATAAATCCATAGGCTATTTTCTAAATGGGGAGAGAATTCAGAAATCGGACGAGCAAAGGGACTTAATTGGCAAGTCGAATTGGTCGTAAAGAAGGCAAATGCAATCCTAGCATTTATTTCAAGAGGTCTGTAATATAAAAGGACTAGAATATGTAAGGCTGAGGCTTTATAAGGCACTGGTCAGACGGCATTAGGAGTATTGTGGGTAGTTTTGGGCCCCATATCTGAGGAAGTTTGTGCTGGTGTTGGAGAGGGTCCAGAGGAGGTTTACGAGAATTATCCCAAGAATGATTGGGTTAACATATGATGAGCGTTTGACGGCACTGGGCCTGTACTCGCTGCGGTAGAAGGATGAGGTGGGACCTGCATGAAACTTACTGAATAGTGAAAGGCATGGATAGAGTGGATGTGGAGGTGTTTCCACTCGTGGGAGAGCCAAGGACCAAAGCCCATCACCTTAGAATAAATGACGTACATTTAGAAAGAAGACATGTATCAAGATTAAGGCGCCACAAGCAATTTAATGATAAATGTTGAGTGAACATAAGTAAATACGTCATTCTGCAATTATATTAGGCCTTACCTAATAGGCCTTATATTAGGTAAGCCAATGCCTGGTGTATTGGGCAGAGTGTGGATCTCCTTATCTGAAAACAATAATATACTTTTCAAATTGTGGGTGCAGCAAATATTCGCAAGACTGGCTTCATGAGGAGAGATTACATCTGCATTCAGTAGACTTTTAAAAAATGAGCAGAGATTGTACAGGGTTGGGCAGGCAGTTTGCAGGGAGGTGCACCTGGCCTATATCCATATGAACCTTTCCCATCCATTTACCTGTCCAAATGTATTTTCTATTGACGTAATTGTACCCACCTCTTCCACCTTTAACTGGCAACTCACTTAATGCCAGTCTATTTAATCTTACCATTTGGCATGGCCCATTTTATTTCTGTGGCCAACTATAGTTTGCACCCTTCTGTCCACCCACCCAGAATAGCAACATCTTCCCATGCTCTTGCCCCATATTGAAATAGTGTCCCTACCATTGCATTCTGTCAGATTATACATTGATTTCTCCTTACTCAAATTGTTTTGTTCTTTCTAGAGCCAAGGAACAAAAGTTCCATTATTAATTATGCCTCAGTCAATTTTACAGCCAAATTCCTGTAGGTACTGGTCTATTCGATTACGTGTGAGGGTATATTTTATCATATGTGAGTTTTCAATTCTGACATTGGAGTTAGTGAACGTGTTTTGGCAGAACACCTGACTGCTGAAGCATTTTGTGACAAATTTCCAATATGTGTTACAATAATGTTTTAAATGGTCTTTCTCAATCCTTTACTTCACGTTTTACATTAATTAGACTGTTGATTAAAGAATAAAATAGATTGCTGATGATTGTAAACCTTAATCTATTTTCTTGGCACAACGGCACAGTGATAGAGTTGTGGAGAGCTGGATTTGATCCTAACTGTCTGTACGGAGTTTGTACATTATCCCTGTGACTGCATAGGTTATCTCTGGGCACTCCGGTTTCCTCCTCCATCCCAAAGACATGCAGTCAGTAGGTTATTTGGCTTCTATTGTGTAGGATAGAACTAGTGTACAGGGTGATCGTTAGTCAGCGCGGACACGGTGGGCCAAAGAGCCTGTTTCCACGCTGCATCTCTAAACTAAACTAAACAAATCGAAACTAAACCAGCAAAGTTGCAGAATTTGGTTGTCTTCAATTGAACTCTGCTTTGTCCAATAGAGCAAGTCCTGAGTTAGAATTAGAGAGTTATTAATAATATTTGTTTACTGGGTGATGGTGAAGTCAGCAGCACCATGAAAACTGCTGCAGGTCTTGCAATCATATCTATCTATATTACTAAAAGTCTCATCTTGACCGCTTCCTGTTGTTCTGTATATTGATTTTAGAAAAAACGCTGCTACTTACGGCTGTGATTTTTGGCCATCTTACTCAGTCCCCCTCCGCTCATCAGGTGCCGAAGATTTTTCCCATCGATGAAAAATAAAAGAGTTATTAGTGTTTAAAACATGTTGAGATTCCCTCTCCTGAAGTCCACGCCCCTTCCAGAGGGACTATAAAACCTAGAAGTGTGGAGGTGCCTCAGTTCTCTGCAAGATGGGGGAGCCTGAGGTCGCAAATCTCAGTCTGAGCTGTGAATAACACTGAACACATGTATACTAAACTGTGAGTGATTTTACTGACCTGTCAGTGCCTTTAATGTGGTTTGAAAATGTAGTTTGAAAGTGCTAAAGCTGTGTTGCCGTTGGTTTGAACGTGCTAAAGCTGTGTTGCCTTTGGTTTGAAAGTGCTAAAGCTGTGTCGCCTTTGGTTTGAAAGTGCTGAAGCTCTGTAGCCTTTGGTTTGAAAGTGCTAAAGCTCTGTTGCCTTTGGTTTGAAAGTGCTAAAGCTGTGTTGCCTTTGGTTTGAAAGTGCTAAAGCTGCGTTGCCTAATTAAAGCTGCCTTGCCTAATTAAACCTGCCTTGCCTAATTAAAGTTGCCTTGCCTAATTAAAGTTGCCTTGTCTAATTAAAGTTGCCTTGCCTTCTATATATAATTAAAAGTTTAATCTTGGCCACTTCCTGTTTGCGCTTTATATTGATGTTAGAAAAAATGCTGCCACGTATGGCTGTGATTTTTGGCCATCTTACTAAGAGTCCCCCTCCGCTCATCAGGTGGTGAGGACTTTTCCCATCGATGAAAAATAAAAGAGTTATTAGTGTTTAAAAAATGTTGAGATTCTCTCTCCTGTCAATCACGCCATGAAGGCCACGCATCTTCTGGTGGGAAGGGGAGGGACTATAAAGCCCAGAAGTGTGGGCGTGGCTCAGTCTCTGCAAGATGGGGGAGGGAGAGATCATGACTTGCTGTCTTTAGTGGCCTTGCACCCTGCTTGAAATGGTATGAAACTGCACTTGAATTTGGTGGCCTTGCAACCTGCTTGAAGTAGTATAAAACTGCACTTGAATTTGGTGGCCTTGCACCCTGCTTGAAATGGAATCAAACCGTGAGTCAGCTGCCAGCCCACCAGCCGTGAATGAGCTGCCAGCACAACAGGCTTATGTGACTGAGCCGCCAGCCCAAGAATCCATTTGGCCCACAATGTCCATACTAGCCCTCTGGAAACCAGTCCCTTCAGTGCACAACACCCATACTAGCGCTCCAGAAAGCCCCCCCCCCCCCGCACTGACCACCAATATAGGAATTGGTGGAGAGGTGGAATATTGCGTTGGGGGACCAGCCCTCATGTGGGACCCAACGGGTCCCACTTAATCTAGTATATAAAATCCGGCAGTGTTTCTGATGAAGGATCATGGACATGAAAGGCTAACTCTCTTTTTCACAAAGATAGACACAAAATGCTGGAGTAACTCAGCAGGACAGGCAGCATCTCTGGATAGAAGCAATGAGTGATGTTTCTGGTTGAGACCCTACTACAGGCTCAACTCTGATGCTGCCAGACCTGCCGAGTGACTGGCATTCATTTTTTTTGTTTTAAATTTCCAGCTTTCGCTTCTGTACTTTTTTGTTACCATTACTGGAGTATGGCTTCTGCCCAGGCTTGAGCCTGTGACGTTTGTCTGTGCCTTAGAAACAACAATTCCTGCCTCTCAGCTAGTTTTACTATCGGCCTACTTATCTTCCTGGAAATATTAACCAAGGGCGATTCTTTCTGAGAGCTATCCAGATATGAACAGACAGCTTCATGTCTGGGCACTTAGCATCTTGCCTACTTTCACTTTAGGTCTTCAATTCACAAAATACAGAATATATTTAACTCTGTAACATCACGGTAATTTCTCCTAACATTCTGTTTATCATCTTTAGTAATTGAAGACATGAAAGCGGTGGAGAAACTCAAGTAAGTTCAAAAAGGGTATATTCATCACAAAAGGAGTGCAATGAAGTTTTGTGTAAGAGGGAACTGCAGGTGCTGGTTTAAACTGAAGACAGACACAAAAAGCTGAAGTTACTCAGCAGGGCAGACAGCATATCTGGAGAGAAGGCTTAGGTGACATTTCAGGTTGAGACCCTTCTTCAGACTGAGGGTCAAGGGAAAAGGAAACGAGTGATACAGACGGGGATATAGAGAGATATAGAACAAATGAATGAAAGATATGCAAAAAATTGGTTGCCTGTACTCAGCAGCATGAAGATAATTGGAATGTAGAATGGTAGATCAAAGTCAAAATCAAAGTAGCCTTTATTGTCATTCAGACCTTGCGGTCTGAACAAAATTTTGTTGCCTTGCCGTCCTACATATAGTAAAAATGACAAAATCACACAATAAACACAAATTAACATCCACCACAGTGAGTTCACCAGGCACCTCCTCACTGTGATGGAAGGCAAAAGTCTTTGTCTCTTCCCTTCTTATTCTCCCTCTGCACCGAGGCGATCCAGGCTTCAGATGTTGTGACCCCGCCGGGCGATGTTAAGTAATGTCAGTCCTGCGGTTGAATCCGAGCTCCGCGAACGGGCCGGTTCAACTCCGCGGCCCGGGGTGGTAGAAGCCGCCGAAGCTGCGGCCCTCCAGTCCAGCGGACTCAGCTGTTGTTGCGGGAGCTCTGGAGAACAGGTCACCAACCTGTGACCTGTGAGCTCCCGACGATGTCGTCCACTGGGCCCGCGGTCGGGTCGGGTGGCCGCTGTCGTCGAACACTGCCGCAACTCCGAGGCCGAGTCGCCGCTGCCACTGCCGCTGCCCCAGCTCCGAGGCCGGGTGGCCGCTGCCTCTGCCGCTGCCCCAGCTCCGAGGCTGGGTGGCCGCTGCCGTTGCCCCAGCTCCGAGGCCGGGTGGCTGCTGCCGCTGCCCCAGCTCCGAGGCCGGGTGGCCGCTGCCGTTGCCCCAGCTCCGAGGCCGGGTGGCTGCTGCCGCTGCCCCAGCTCCGAGGCCGGGTGGCCGCTGCCGTTGCCCCAGCTCCGAGGCCAGGTGGCCGCTGCCGTTGCCGCTGCCCCAGCTCCGAGGCCGGGTGGCCGCTGCCGCTGCCCCAGCTCCGAGGCCGGGTCGCCGCTGCCGCTGCCGCTGCCCCAGCTCCAAGGCCGGGTGGCCGCTGCCGTTGCCCCAGCTCCGAGGCCGGGTGGCCGCTGCCGCTGCCCCAGCTCCGAGGCCGGGTGGCCGCTGCCGCTGCCGCTGCCCCAGCTCCGAGGCCGGGTGGCCACTGCCTCTGCCGCTGTCCCAGCTCCAAGGCCGGGTGGCCGCTGCTGTTGCCCCAGCTCCGAAGCCGGGTGGCCGCTGCCGCTGCCGCTGCCCCAGCTCCGAGGCCGGGTGGCCGCTGCCGATGCCCCAGTTCCGAGGCCACCAGCTCCGCAATTAGGCCTCGGCGCAGGCGGAGACGGAGACGGGGGATACGACAAGAGCAGTCGCATGCCCCCGAAGGAAGAGACCAAGACATGTTTCTCCCCCCCACCCACACACATACACAACCTAATACACCAAAAATTAACTAAAACAGGACAAAAAAAACAGACGGACTGCAGGCGAGCCGCAGCTGCTAAGGCAGTGCCGCCATCTTGGAATGATAGGTGGAACCCGATTGGAAGGGTTTGTTGGGCAGATGGAGCCAGGTGGTTGGGGTGAGACAGAGGTGAGACAGGAGGTGGTAGGTGATAAGTAAAACAGGAAGAGGATGTCTACTCACGCTCACATACATTTCTTCTCCCTTTGTTCACCTCTCCCAATGTCCACCCCACACCTGATTTTATTTGCCTATCACCCCCTCCCCATTCATTTCCAACTATCAGCTACCCATCCCTATTCCACCCCACTTGCTCACCTGGTCCCATCTGCCCATCTTCCCCTCACCATATGGTTCCAATTAACTCCTGCCAGCCTCTATCCCACATCATTCGCACCCCCATCTGTACCACTACATACTAACAATTATTTGTCTACCCTCTCAGTCCTGATCCAGGGTCTCAAGGTTTCAAGGGTTTCAAGGTTTCAAGATTTTAAGATCAGTTTATTGTCTCATGTACCAGTTAAGGTACAGTGGAATTTGAGTTACCATACAGCCATACTAAGTGAAAAGCAACGAGACACACAACTACATAAAAGTTAACATAAACATCCATCACAGTGGATCCCACATTCCTCACTGTGATGGAAGGTAATAAAGTTCAATCTTCTTCCTCTTTGTTCTCCCGCGGTCGGCAGGGGCGGAATTCCCGGGTGGGGGGGGGGGGGGGCAGGGGACACACGCCCCCCCCCCCCTGTTTTGAGAGGTGGGGGACGATCCCCCCCCCCATTTTTTGTAATCCGGATTTTAAAATCCGGTGAAATCTCCGCTTTCCGCGAGACAGTGGGGGAAGGACTGATGATCGAGGGTGTCGATTGGACAAGAGAGACGTCGGCCAGCAGGCAATGGGGGGGGGGAACCCATGATGATTCAGCGCGATGATTGGAGGAGTGTTGGTCAGAGGCAGAAGTAGGGGGGTGGGACTGAGGATAGAGTGTGGTGATTGGAGGAGGGAGACTCCGTGCAGCAAAGATCATAGAGCGAAGATTGAATTGCAAGCTCAGGTCAAGCGACAAACACTCTCGGCAGCTCTGGACACAGACCTGCGCCTCATCTGCAGCCAGGTTCGATCCAGCACTGCAATCGCTGCCGAACAGCCACTGGATCATCCCAGTCCCCAGCCGAGTGCCCCCCGCCCCCCCCGCCCCCCCATGCCCAGGGGTGACCAGAGGCATCAGGAGGCAGACGGGAGTGGTGCCCCCAGGCCCGCAGTCAGCGCAGCGAAGCAGCGCTAAATCCAGCTCAACTCTGCCTGCCCCACCAGGTTAACCCACAGCCCTGCCTGGACTTACAGGAATGACGGCCCAGGCTTACGGCCAGCGCGGAGAAGCAGCGCTAAATCCAGCTCAACTCTGCCTGTTAACCCACCAGCCCTACCTGGACTTACAGGAATGATGGCCCAGGTTTACAGCCAGCGCGGAGAGGCAGCAGTAGCTCCACATCTCCGGACTGGCGTCCCGTCAGTCCAGGCAGGGCTGTAGGTTAACCCGGCGAGACAGGCAGAGTTGAGCTGCATTTAGCGCTGCTTTTCTGCGCTGGCTATGGGCCTGGGGGCACCGCTCCCGTCTGATGTTAGGATTATTTAAAACTCCAAACATTAAGATAGACACAAAGATGGTCAGGCAGCTTCCCTGGAGTTAAAGTATGGATGACGTTTCGGGTCCGGACCCTTGTTCGTGCATGTGTGAGTGTGCGCATAGGCGTGTGGCCGCCAAGAAATTGTGTGTCCCCGGTCACCCAGTCCCCCCCATGTTTTCATAGCAATTTCCGTGCCCGGCGGTCGGGGCAGTCAACCCATCCGCAGTCAGGGTGATCAAAGCCCCTGCAGCCGACAATCAAAGCCCCCATCGGGGTGATCGAAGCTCCCGCGTTGTGGCGGTTGAAACTCTGTCCATGGCATGGAGCTCCTGAATCGGCCTCTTCTTACCAGAGACCGCGGGCTTCACGATGTTAAAGTCCACAGGCCCCGCGATTGGTGCTTCGATCCCTGGCATAGCGATCACATGCTCCACAAGGTTAAAGACCCGCAGACTCCAGTGGCTTGGAGCGCCTGGTCGGTCTCCGGGACAGGCCGCCAACTCCACGATGTTAGGCCTCAGTGGGGACGGAGATGCGACACAGAAAAATATCACATCTCCGTCGAGGTAAGAGATTGAAAAAAGTTTCCCCCAACCCGCCCCCCCCTCCCCCCAGCCCCACATAAAACAAACCAAGGAACACTAAAACATACTTTTTACACATACTAAATATAACAAAAGAAGAAATGACAGGCAAACCGTTGGCGAGGCAGCCACTGCAGGTGCCGCCACCCGGTGATTTGCCTCGACCTGAAATCAAGTTGCAGCACATTTCACTTGAATATTTGGTCCATTCCAGAACTAAGAATGTTACTACCAGGGGAGATTTGTGGAGACCACCCACGTTGCAGTTCAAAAAATATATTGAGTCAGGTAACCGGATACCGAAGCCTACAAGAATGTTGGTACAAGTGCCCATAACCCAATTGTGAAAGTGGAATTGGGAGTTAAGGGTAGAATTATGATTAGGTCTAAAACTGACATTGTGGGCTATTTTTCCCCACATCCAACATTAGAAATTATTTTGCTTGGACTGCTTACACCCCGTGGTATGATACTGACTTCTCTAACTTCAAGCGACCCTTCCTTTCCCTCCCTCTCCATCCTTATCCCTTCCTTGTTCTCCGACCAGTCTGACTGTCCCCCTGATTAAATTTTAACTCTGTATGCTTCGTTGTCAACTTCTCCTAGCTAAAAATGATCTATTGTACATTTTTCTTGATCATCATCTCCTATGGTGTCTCATTTTCACATCTTATCCTTCCTTATCTCTGTGTCTCCCTCCCCCCTGACTCTCAGTCTGAAGAAGGGTCTCGACCTAATATGTCACCCTTTCCTTCTCTCCAGTGATGCTGCCTGTCCCACTGAGTTACTCCAGCATTTTGTGTCTATCTATGGTGTAAGCCAGCATCTGCAGTTCCTTCCTGTGTAGTAGAAACCATTTGAATGTTTTAAAGGGAATATTAACCTCTGAACATAAATTTAAAATTTATCTCCAGTTTCAGAATGAAAGGACCAGTTTAATGTCAAAGAACTTCTTGTTGCACAATAATTTTCAGAACTAAGGGCTCTAAGGGCCGAAGGGCCTCCTCCTGCACCTATTTTCTATGTTTCAATGTTTCTATGTAATATAACCTCCTATCCTTACGGCAATCTAAGAACATCAACATATTCAGTTCCATTCCATAGTCCCTGATTTTGTTTACAGGCACTTGACAGGAAACTTTTAGGAAACATATGGGTCCTGTTAAGCATGCAATGTCAACAGAGCTGTCAAGACTAATTTATTTTCAATTTGCTTCACGTACATTGGTAAAAACGTGTTATAACTTAATTCCGGTCAGTTTGTAATCCACCTCTACTTTCTAAGTATTCTCACTGTTGGCAGCAGTTTCACTTCAACAAGTAACTTAAAGATTCATTTTTTTGTTAGATTAGAAACAGTCCACTTAAACTCTAAGGGTGCCTCCCACTGGGAAATTCTTGGCTCAACCATTGGCACTAGGGTACAAATTGTTCCTATAGCTGCAACTGAGGTCAACTTTGTGCGTCATTTGGTCTTGTTGCAATTGCTCCTGGCTATTTTATGCTAACCAGGAGTAAAAAGCAAACTTAGCACTGAGTAACAAAGGTTAAATGTATTGACATAAAAATTAGTGTATCTGCTACGCCACCAATGCATTATTTTGCCAATACAGATCATTTATTCCGATTTTTATGAAAATAATTACAAATCATTGTTGACTTAACATATGGCAAATGTCAGGGACAAGAATGTTTCTCCAATATATAAAATGTCATTGTACAAAACACTAAAATAGAAAAAAATAGATTAAATTTCCATTTCAAATTTTAATATCTTTTTCACTTGTATGAAATGTAATGTGATGCTAGTCAGATAGAAATGGAATTTGCACTGGAGGGTGTGAATAGGTGGGAGAGTTGTTGATTATGGGCACGTGAACTCAAATGTGTGTCACACATGAGACCACGGTGACATCTCAGAGGTTGGGCAAATTACGAGAATCTGGTCATCTAAGGTGGTGCAATCTGTTATTTAGAGCCATAAAAAATCTCATCACAAATGCACCACAACTCTTCCGTCAGTACATTGCCAGGCTGATTTAATGAGCAATATTATTGTTGCAGGTTGAGTTCTGTAGTTGGCAGCATGAATCACCTCTGGGTAAAATCGCTGTCTCTAAAGTGATCTCTCAGCAGGATGCTTGCACATTCCCTTGCTCATCAGCTGCTGCCAGCACTGTTAAGGAGTAATACAGAAAGTCGGAAAGGCAACAAGCTAATTTAGAAATTGTTGATGATATAACACTTCACAAAGCTGCTGCAGGTCACATAGCTTGTCCTTATTATTTCACATTGTGTCAGAGTCAGCAACCTAAAAAAAATATTTTAAAAAATCTAGTATCATTTGTTTGGATTCTTAGCAACAGCTACTGTTCTGAGTACTGTTCTGTAGATTGAGCACCATTTTGTTTATAGGGCTCGCTTGTATTGCTCCTTTACATTCTCATTATTGCTGTTATAATCAACATAGAACAATGCGGCAGGGGCAGGATGTGCATGCTGGCGCATTGGTAGAGATGCTGCCTTACAGCACCAGAGACCTGGATTCAATCCTGACTACAGATGCTTGTATCTATGGAGTTAGTACATTCTCCCCATGACTGCATGGTTTTTATCTGGGATCTCTGGTTTCCTCCCACACTCCAAAGGCTTACAGGTTTGTAGGTTAATTGGCTTTAGTAAAATTGTAAATTGTCCCTAGTGTGCATAGGATAGTGTAGAAATTGTCCCTAGTGTGTGTAGGATAATGTGTGCAGGGATTGTTGGTCGGCGCAGACTTGGTGGGCTGAAGGGCCTGTTTCCACACTGTATCTCTAAACTAAACTAATCTAAACAGTACAGCAGAGGAACAGGCCATTTGGCCCATAATATCTGTGCCAAACATGCAGGGCTAGATTTATGTATAAGCTTCACAAGCTTAAGCTTAGGGCCTCGAAATCTAGGGGGCCTCCATCCAAGGTGTTATTTCCCCAGAGTAAATAAAATCCAGAGAAAAAAAAATTGGAGTGCTTTCAGCGTTTCCGCTTTGATAGAAATTACCCGAAATTCTGGTTCTGGCCCGCTGGAAGTTTAGGGGAAAAAAATTGCGACCATCCGCGCCTGTGCAGTAGGGGGAAGCCGGTGATGCAGTGGCGACGCAAAATGACGCTGTCTCTCCGCGCGTGCACAGTGGGCCTGGGCGGGTTCAGATCTCCATTTGCACTCCACACAATCACCTCGATGCCTCGTGTCTACCAAAGATCCTAGGTGTCTACTCCAGGTAAGTAATGGAATATTGCGTTGCGGGAGTGCCCATTTCTCCGGGCCGGGGCTGCGGTGTCCACGGCGTGGAGTCGGAGCCTCGCTGCGTGGGAGGGAGAGGGAGGGAGAGAGAGGGGGTATATGAGATGGGGAAAGGGGGGGTTGAGACAGAGGGGAGAGAGAGGGAGAGGGGAGAGGGCGAGAGAGAGAGGGGAAGGGGAGGGGGGAGAGAAAGATGGGAAAGGAGAGAGAGGTGGAGGAGAGGGAGGGGGAAGGAGTAAGGGGGAGAGGGAAAGGGGGATTATCTTTAGTGAGATTGCAAAATTAAGGTAGGTTTTGGAGCAATTATATTTTCTCCTCCATATGAATAATATCAAACAATTTGAACTACTTTCTTTTCCTTGATAACAATACTGAAAAATATGTATTCCATAGTTTGCAACTTTCATTTTGCATCATATTTTTAATGTGTACACACTAAACACAGTTGAACAGTAACAAGCAATCTAATCAAAACACAAAACATTTTCTAAAAAAAGGTTTTATTTATTGCAAAAACACAGTATTTTATTTGCAGTGTTTGCATGCTCCTTTATAACGTTTTACGTAACATTTTACAGTACAACTTGATTATTAAAACAAGGACAGCTTAAATTCTTGATTTTAAAAATGTATACAACAATGACCCCGATCAACCCATTCCAACCACTCATTACTCTTGACAACCAAAATTATTTCTGAAATATTGGTCATAACTTTGGTGCAAAAATACTCCAAAATAAGGTTCAGAATGCACCAGAGAGCATCAAAAACCCCAGAGCCCGGCCGCAAGGGTCTTTGAGCTTCGCGCTTGTGATATGCGCTGCGTGCACTTATTTCACATAAAATGTTTGTAATCCTGCCATGCCACCCCCCTTTTTGAAAAGCTTCGTACGGGCCTGGTTTATAATATTTTTGACACTGTCATAGGCCTTTCTTGCATATGCTGTCACAATGCACTATAGTCTCTAAACAACACTTCAGTAATTTTCCTTGCCCTCCATTTCAGAATAATAGTGTTTTAAGCCGATAACTTGACACTAGCACTGGCAATAAATAAAAAGCGCAGCTTTCCAGCCCTTATCTCATTGGCCACGCTTGGCTGCACATCGGTGTCAATCTGGTGGACTCTTCCATCTTCCTCTCGTCGTGGGGGTGGGGGATTGGGAGGAGCCTCACAAGTGGAATAGCTTAGGGCCTCTCTTCATCTAAATCCCGCCCTGCAAACATGATGCCAAGATAAACATTTGCTTGCATATGATTCATATCCATCCATTCCTTGCATACACCTCAGCCTTTGCTCTACTTATTGTACCTGTGCTTGATCAATACAATACAATTCAATTCAATTTATTGTCATTTGGACCCCTTGAGGTCCAAACGAAATGCCGTTTCTGCAGCCATACATTACAAACAAATAGACCCAAGACACAACATATTTTACATAAACATCCATCACATAGCTGTGATGGAAGGCCAAAAAAACTTTTCTCTCCACTGCACTCTCCCCCCCGATGTCAGAGTCAAAGTCAAAGCCCCCAGCGGGCGATGGCGATTGTCCCGTGGCCATTTAAGCCACGCCGGGTGATGCAAGGTGGCTTAACACTAACAGATTGTGTTTATGGATAGTATTATCTGATCTGATTCTGATAATACTATGATTTAGATTTATCCCATGACAATAATAAATCTAAACATAAACCTGATGCTTCTGATTTGGATATACATTTAGGTTTTTCTAATATCACTGCTCCATACATTTAAATTCTCTTTGTAGAACAGGATGAAATGGTGTATAAATACTTATTCACTAACAGTCACTCCTCCTACAAAAAACGCAAAGAATCAAAATTGTTCAAGGTGAATCATCATCATCATCATCATCATCATCATCATCATTGTTAAAAACATCAACGGGCACGGTGCCTTACAATGCTATGTACGACAGTGATCGCAACTTCTACTGAAGTGTGGATGGCTGTTGGCTCGTGAGGTGCTCATCCACCCTTTGATAGGCCTTGTTTTTGTAAAACAAGGCTTGTGTGGGTCCGTAGCCCCCTCCTCACCTGGCAAACCAGGTGGGGGAGACGGCTTAGTCGCCGACTAACCAACCATGGAGCAGGTAGCACGGGATTACCTGATGCCCGTAGTGGGAGCAACTCCCCCAGACCTGACTCTCAAGGTGAAGGATTCCATAATCTTCTTAATTCATTGAAGCATGTACAACTTTCGTGTATTTTGTATTGACGTTTGATAGTTTTAGGCTATAATTTCTTTACAGAGTGTGTCATGTGGCTGAAGGCTTTTGAGTTGCAACAATATTTTGTGAACATTTCCAGAGAGAGAGTGTACATTGAATTCTTCCAAAAAACCACATGGCATGTTCTGTTCTTCCATGGAGTGCAAGTCCATACATCCAGAACACTGATGCGCTTTGACCTCATGTCACATTTTTGTTTGAGGTCAGGAACCCACTGAGCACATGTACTTTATCATAATAACTGGCGCATGTACCATAATAACTTAGGCTTTGTCACTATTGCACAAATCCCCAGGACAAATAAAGCAAAAATAATACATATCATTAGTCGGTATTGCTGAGATAATTATTTCATTCTGGCCGTAGCCTGATTCTGCCCGCAGATTCATTCTAACCTTAAAGCTTCTACTGCCATTGAGATTAGGGTCACATCCGATTGGAATTCACTTTCTGGTCAGTTGTTCTATATCTTGTGCTCCACATCTGAAATGTAATTCCAATGACTTTTGATGCTCTGGTAACAAAGGTTGGGATTCCTTTTGGGGATGGTATATGTTGGTGATACAATGGCAGTGGAGTGCGAGTTTGATGAGGAGGAAGGGGGTAGAGTTGATTGGCAATCAGTTTGAAAGAGATGAATAAAAGCCCTGTCCCACGGTACGAGTTCATTCCAAGAGTTCTCCCGAGTTTGCCCTGATTCGAACTCGGAGATTTACGGTAATGGCCACTCATCGGTACTCGGGGCTCTCGTGGACATTTTTCATCATGTTGAAAAATCTTCACGAGTCTTCCCGTGCTTACCTGCGGTTAGCAGGTCTTCCTGAGTACCTGCCGTTAGCGCTAAGAGACGTCCCGGAGCTCCGACGTACCCGCTACGCTCATTCTCCATGCTTACCATGAGTTTGATTTTTTTTTAACTCGGGAGAGCTCTTGGAATGAACTCGTACCGTGGGACAGGGCTTTAAGCAAGTCAAAATTGCGCATGAAGCGCTTTAATACACTGCAACTTGAACAACCAAACCAAAGTGCTGAGACACCTTAAAAAATATTCTTTGTTGCTTCACTGTGAAACAAATGAATGTCAGATTTCTTTAGCAAGGAACTCAAAAGAAATTTGGTGCAAAGTGTTGCTTGCAATGCAGATAGAAAGCTGTGATATCATGGTAACATTGTAATATGGAGGAATATGCAGATGTCAAGTACAATTTGGTTGACATGGGAGTCATTGATTACATTTTTTTATTCCCTTGACAATTGTAAATATTTGTTTAGATTTATATACAATTTGTTTGAAGCCATTATTACTTCTGTTAATATGATGTTTAAAGCTCTTTTATAATTAAATGAATCATGGATTATTAATCAGTATGTAATTTCATTTGCCTTTAACTTTGTTCACAGACAATTGAGCAAAATATTCTGTTAAATGCAAATTAATTAACTACTTAAATCCCAAACTCACTTGGTATTAATATCATATACTCTTTATTAAAACTCATGAAGTAGTTTCATGATTGTAGTTATCTTTTGCAAATTAAATAACTAAATTCATTTCAAAGTTACTGAGGTTATAACATTTTCTAATTCAATTTCCTCTTACAGACAGCTCGACTCACAAATCAGGACATTGAAATGAATAGAAATGCTGATAGCTGCTGCATTGATAGAGATGCTTGATAGACTGATGTGTAGATTATTTGTTATACATCATGGAGAAATGAATAGATCGACCAGGAGTTACTTTAGTTTAGTTTAGAGATACAGTGCGGCAACAGGCCCTTCGGCCCACCAAGCCCACGCCGACCAGCGATCCCCAAACACTATCCGACACACACTAGGGACAATTTACAATTTTACTGAAGCCAATTAATGTACAAACCTGTACGTCTTTGGAGTATGGGAGGTAACTGGAGATTCCAGCAAAAACCCGTGTAGGTCAGGGGGAGAACGTACAAGCTCCATTCAGACAGCACCTATAGTCAGAATCAAACCCAGGTCTCTGGTGCTGTAAGGCAGCAATTCTATTGTTGCTCCACCGTGCCGCCCACCTGGGCGTTACAGTGGTGTAGCGGCAGAGTTGCTGACTTACAGTGCCAGAGATTAGACCAATTAGGCCAGGTTTATAGGAGTGTTTTATATGAGGAGAAGATGTTACACAAATAGAAAGGCTCATTTTGTCCAATCCTATTTCTATGATTATCATTTTACATTGATGCATTACAATGCAAGAGAACTATGTTCTGCAATCTATATCTCCCCGTTGCTCGACCTATTGTACTTGAGTTTGATTTGATTGTATTTATGTATTATCTGATTTGAAGGATAGCATGCACTCTATATCCCTCAGTACACATGACAATAAGAAACCTAAACCTATGCATTCTGATTAGCAAATGAATAGATAGGTTGGCAAAGTTGCATCTAATTGGAAAGAAAGCACATGTTTAATTCAATAGGGATATAAACATGTTTCATTCAATATAATAGTTTTGAGAAATCTAATCAATTCAAGTCCATTCACAAAGATGTGGGACAGCATTTGGATAATGCGGGGACATAGTTTAGGACTTTCTGATATTTAACTGCCTAGCTTGTATTTGCCACTAATTCCTGGCCCATTCACTGGAATGATAATCTTGGTTCTTTGTTTCTCAGCCACATGTAGATGGCTGTGGGGTATAAGCTAGGGCTCCCTTGCCTTACTCTACTTAATACCACCACTACAAATAACTGCCATGAAGATAGCAGAAGTTTGCCTCCGGAGGGTGAAATAGTCAAAACTTCTTCCCATAGAGTAACATTGGCTCCAAGATGGGTTAATTCCTCCAATAGTAAGAATTATTAGTCAATATTTTCTTCAGAAATTCTCCATGACTTCAAAATCTGTGAAGGTACTGAGTTGGGGAGTAGTCATGGGGGAAGATTACTACGTAACACCTTAAAAGCCAATGCAACCGGAATTTGAAGGCCAATGCAAGCAGTAAATATACCCACGGAGGTCATGTTTTTAACTTGGGATACAAGCAAGGACATGTCAAAATACAATGTTTTATGTATTCATTTGGAAATTTGTGCAAGTACATTTTGATGTAAGGTCTGGAGTGTATGGTCACTGTTATTCTCTTCTATAGGTAATCATCTTAGTCGGGGAGAATGCATTACTTTGCACTTTGTAATACATTCAAGAGAAATTTGAAAAGGGAGAAACTTTTTTAACAATTCTTTATCTCATCAACATAATTTTGCATCTCCATGAAAATGTGATTAGACCTCAGACATACATCACACTTGTGGCATGTCAGGAGTGTAAAGGATGATGTAAATCCCCATGTAATGTTCCCTGGTATCATTGGTCTCCCCAGCACAGTGAACCCCCAGCATTGCAATGACCCACCCACTATCCTCTGATCTGGAGGGTATTACACCAAAGAGCCTCATCCTCACGTTGCATCCCCTGTTTGAGTATTTGAAGGGGCTGCGCCTCGCTTTCTGGCTGCACTTCAGTCCCACCACATCCTCATCTTAGTGCATCCAGTGCCTAGGGGAACGGATAGAGCAGAGGATGCCCTAGTTAATTTGCTTCTGGGCCTGGCCAAGCTGGCCATTCGTGGGTCACAGCACCAGGCAGAGGAGGGCCCTTCCCGAGCCAACTGCCTGCCCCTTTTCCGGGCCAGAGTGTCCCACCTAAAGGAACATGCGGTGCCCCTGGGCACCATGGGAATTTCAGGGAATGCTGAGCACGGCGGGAGTATGAATACATCCTAGACCAGAACTGTAATATAGTTATTTAATATTTAGTATTTAGAATATTTTGGAATCTTTATATTGGGTGGTGGGTATGACGGTATTGTTTATTTGTAAATATTATTGTTGCCACAAAATGCTGTGGAGGCCAAGTCAATGGATATTTTTAAGGCAGAGATTGATAGATTCTTGATAGTATGGGCGTCAAGGGTTATGGGGAGAAGGCAGAAGAATGGGGTTAAGATAGGGAAAGATAAATCAGCCATGATTGAATGGCAGAGTAGGCTAGATGGGCCGAATGGCCACATTTTTCTCCTATCACATAAACATGAATAATAGTAAGATTAAACGAGAACTTACCAGTTTGAAGTTTGATCTGTATTTTATGAGGAGTTACGATGAGGGATTACGTGAAGAGCCCGCTCAGCACGCATGCGCGACCTACTTCAAAGCAGCGGTGTGGAATCACAGACAGACACAGTTATTGAAATAAACATAGTGAAGAAAAGGAGACCTTAGTTATCAGTTTGACCCATATTATTGAGGGTGGGAGCGGAGGGCACGTAATCCCTCATCGTAACTCCTCATAAAATACAGATCAAACTTCAAACTGGTAAGTTCTCGTTTAATCTTACTATTTTACTTCGGAGTCACGTGAGTGACTACGTGAAGATTTTAAAGCCCTGTGATTTCAAACCGTGTAACAGTTCATACTTCACTCGCTGCTGAAGTCTTTCGAGGGAGGAAGTATGTTATCGTAATCAACCATGAATCTGCTTGTAAAAACAATAATGGTGTTATTAACAACAACAAGACCAAATGCTCCCCCGGGCTTAAATTATATATTTTTTACAGATTCTTTTTCTGCAAACGATACAGGTTCTGTCAGTGGTTTGTTATAAAAGTTTGGAATGTATACTCCCTAGACCACCCCGCTGTAGCCAGGATGTGGTCCATTGGCATGTCCATCCTCTTAGTCACTGATGTGGATGCTGTCCTGGTAGAGTAAGATTTATACACGTTAATATGTACTCCAGCAACTCCAAGTACGTGCTTGAGCCACTTGAGATAGTTTGGCTCATCACCCGACCATAACGTTTCTTGTGGCTGACCCATAAGGCTTTTTCTCTCCCTCGAGGATTACTTATTGTGTCGATGTAGTTCAATAAGTGGGTCATGACACATAACCGTGGTTCAGGTGGGTATGCCCGGAATTCCATAACTAGACCTGATGTTCCTGGTCTGCTCTGTTTGCCCAGTCCCTAATGATAATGTAACATGGTGTAGTGGACCATATTGCCCAATCGTAGTGGATGGAGGAAACTGGACTATTTGTGCTGAGACAAGGCCATCAGCATGTCCCTTCAGGGTGGGCTGTTCCAGGGTGAGGGACCTGGCTGGTGACCATCCCCTAAGGTACGTCAGGTCCATACTGACATCCCAGATTTGGGTGTACCTGGGTCTGGAGGATTAACCTCTCCTAAATTAATCATCAGCGGGAGGTACCCTATGGCCTGTGGTCCTGGTGCCTGAGTTAAGTAGGCTGACAGAGCACTTCTGGCTGAATCCTTCATTGTGGTGAAGACCTGCCAGAACTCCAGTACAGGTTTGTTGTAGTTGAATATGTAGTTCCTGTATTTGAATGGTATCTTCCCACTTCTTGATGTTCGCCAAGTATGTTCCCTAGTGGATATGCGATGGGATGCTATCCTTGTGTTGATAGCGCTATTGACAATCCAGGCCCAGCAGAGGTCTTCCCAATTCTGCAATCCAGGCCCAGTGATGGTCTTTTCAAATCTGCAATCCAGTAGTTTAATTTATCGTGGCATGTGCGTAGTACCCGACTGATGAGGCCGTAGTGCCTGATGAGGTAGGAAAAAGGGGGAAAACATCGATTAGATTCCCACCTCACGCTTCCTAATTCAGTGGGAATGAATTAATTGTCCCTGCCTCAAATTTGGTTTCTTGCGACATACATCGGTATGTGGAGAATTCAATTGAATACAGTGAAATCGATATTGGGTGTTCCATATTGCTTTGTAATTCCAGCAATACTTGGGTTTAATATGTCTGTTTACAGTATTTAGCTCACCTAGTAGGTAATATTGCTGATGGTCGTATATTTTTGACGACCTGTAGTTTCCAATTGTTAAATATATGTCACATGATATCGATTTATTCTGCCCAAGTGGTTTGTGTATGTCACTACTGTGATGTTGTTAATTATAAACGAACATGCAAAATGGTGCACTGCAGGATAATATGCTTTGCCAATAGAGCGTACTCAAATTTCCAAACTAGGTTTTACGCCTAGTGTCTATAGTGATGACGACTCCAGATTAGTCCATATGCCACCATGTTTTGGGTGTGGGTAGTTTAAACATTAGCACCTAGCCTTAATGGAAGGTTCAAGTTAAGTAGCTGGAACAGCTGCTACTAACTCCCAATACTCTTGCCACTGTTGAATGGTAGGTAGATACCATTAATTGTTACAGGTTGTGTCATACTGACTCTCCTATGCCAAGTTAAAGATAAGTGGGTAGAGTGTTGAATACCAAATAGTCAACAGTAGAGGATTTATATGTCAAGGTACTGCAATACTGGTTGATGCGTGGAGTGGACAGAGCAAGCCCCTCCCCATCTCCCTGTTCCAAATCAATTGATATATGGTCCCTTGATAAGGGACGAGTCAAAATAGAACTAACAACAACAGATACTCCGCTTGATCTTAGTCAAGGCTGAGAGCGATGGTTTCAATTGTAGATCTATCTGGATTGCATGACAAGCTCGGCTAAAAGAATAATAGCTAAAGCTGTGATAGCTATTCCCTTGGATTAGTCGTCGTTAATATCATTGGAACATGCCATGACGATAGTTCCTTAATATAGCCAGGGCTGGTTAGAATATCTGGAACCAGTTTTTTGAACGGGTACTGAATAGGGCCTGAATAATTATATTAGGCGTCCACCTAATAGTACTGGTGTAAGCATGCGGGCCCTGAGCTTACACCAGTACTATTAGGTGGACGCCTACTGGTGGACGCGTAGAGGCACTGCTGCTGGTTTCGTGTGGTGCTCATTCCAGACCCTGCCCTCTAGATGCCGAATTTTGGATACTTCTCCCGTTTTTTAGGCTTGGTTCGATAACTTAGCCAGCTAGCAGGATCTGTGGTTGAGAGGTCAGCATTCTCACAGTCCTGTAATTTTTTAAGTTGAGGGCAGGTTTTATAACTCCCTAAGAAGTTGTGGAGCACTGCAAGCAGTAGGGTCAGGTGTTTTGCCATACTACCCTGTCCCTCTGAAATGAGCATGCGAAATGATAACCGACGTCAGGGATATCAAACGCATTTTAAGATATTTGGGTTTTAAAGCTATGCTCAATGTACCCCCCAATAACGGTGGGCACTTTGAGTAAATGCAATTTAGGGGAGGCGTGATGAATCGAACACCTCATGACTACCTGTCTTGGAGAGGTTTTTTGAAAAGAACAGGTAGTAAGCTGGCCATCAGTTGAGACTGAAAAGCCATCTCGCTAGTGGTGGAGCCACATAGCGGCCACACCCAGCAGCTCTTCCTGATCCTGTACCTCAAGCATACTCCCGATAAACTTCAGCCAGTGACCCCTCTTCTTGACCAGTCCAGTCTGGTCCCCACCAATCCCTCGACAAGGGAGATGGCCAATGCTGTTAGGCACTGGAGTGGGAGTGTTAGCTCCCTTGGCGGACTTGCCCCTGCTCCTGAGGCAAGTCTCGCTGGAGTTTTTATCTCCATGACCTTCCTCTGGCTTGGAGAAACAGACACTCTTGTTTCTTGGTTGAAGTGCTGATTCCATCTTCCGTGTCTGTCTCCAGCCTGAGGTTGGTCCTGACCTTGCTGTTAGAGGCTGCCTGCCGTTTTCGGGCGGCATTTCAGCGGTTCTCCGGCGGCGAGTCTCCTTGTCGGGAGTCTGCAGGGGTGCCGGCCGGTTTTTAAATTTCCCTCCAGTCCGCTGCTGTTGGTCAGACAACTGTTTTAGCGGAGTGGGCATCAGCGCAGCACCCGTGTCTGTGGACCGCAACGTGTGCGGTCCCGTTGTCGCCTCTCCCCCCTCCACTGTCGGCTCCTTCCCTGGAGTCAAACAGGGCCCGCTTCCCTCTGCTGCTTTGCTCCCCCTGGAGCAAAAACAAACGCAAAGTCGCTAGTTTAAACTGAAGGTAAGTACTTACCTAAGGTATTTTACACCTGTCCCACATAAAATGTTGTTCAGAAGGTTGTGAGTCCAAACCCCATTCCAGAGACAGGATCCCAATATATTTGCCCATGGTCCATGTCAATGATGAACACTTGTACCATGAGAATAATTTTCCGATGTGATATTAAAACCTGGGATCATCTCTGCCTGCAAGGGATCCTAAAATATCATATGTCATTATTTTTGGAAACAAAAACTGAGCTGTCTAATATTTATCCTTCAATTCTCCATTCAACATGACACCGGCTGGTCATTTCTGCATTGGTCTTTGTGGGATCTTGCTGTGTACAAATTAGGTTCAATGCTTCTCGCAGAGGAACTGTGATTACATTTCAAGAAGAACATTTGAGTGGCTATAACATAGTTTTTTAATATCCTGTGTTTATGAATGGCACTACATAAATGCAAATGTTTTGAGAGTTGAGTTTATTCCTGTGCACGCTTCATGTTCTTATCATTACTTTTCAAAAAGGAAACTAACCAAAATTAATGTTTTATTTTCTTCCTTTCCTTGCGCAGAAGCATTGTGATCATTGTAAATCACTGATACCAGAATTCAAACTTGATTTTATCAAATTGCATGATCTTACACAAAGTGGTCCCTTAATTTACTGGTTCATAGTGGGACCAGTTTTGATTGTGTCATCCTTTTGCATTATTCTTATGGCTCTTGGTTTCTTTGCATGAACAGGCTCAGGGGACTCATTGAAATAATCAGGAGGAAGCAGCTGAACTAATATCCACAGGATTTTATGTCACTAAATGCAGGTGCTTCACTGATCTGTCCCTTCAGAGATGGATGTTAATTCAGCTGCCGTGTTTTGCGAGATTTACTATCTTCTCTAAATCATTGTCACAAGAATGTCTGCTTGGCGTTTAAACAAACATATTTACGGAAAAAAACAGTTAAGGCAGTCAAAAATAGAACCAGAGGGATCAGACAGACCAAACATTTATTTGCCAAATTTATATCAGTTGTCACAGTGATGGAACTGCAATAAATGTTGTGATCTTAAATGAAGATGCTGGTTAGGCTTAGAAAGGAATATGTGATCAGATGATAGACACAAAAAGCTAGAGTAACTCAGCGGGTCAGACAGCATCTCTGGAGAAAAATAGGTGACGTTTCGGTTCGAGACCTTTCTTCAGACCCGAAACATCACCTATTCCTTTTCTGCAGAGAAGCTGTATGACCTGCTGAGTTACTCCAAATTTTCATGTCTATATTCGGTTTAAACCAGCATCTGCAATTCCTTCCTACACATTAATGTGATCAGAGTTCTCAACCTTATTTTTTTAATTTAGAGCCTGCGATTGTAATGCCGTTAGCTGTTAAATAGCTACTGGTCATTAATTCCTTACATCTCTTGTAAAGATGAGGCATTTGGGTTTTTTTCTTTTTTATTGCAGCTTTGTCCAAGAGAAATGAAGCTTGAAGAATCATTTGTTGTTTACCAAGTAGAACATGGAGACCCTGTGGAGCTATACGTGAAGGAAGCATTAGTTATAGGTAGCAGTGAAACACTCCAGGCCTGATTCTCTGACCAGCTTTCTCCATGAGTGTATTTTATCATTGAGCATGCGAGCACAAATCAGCATTTAGGTATTTATATATGTTTATGAAAATAGCATCTGGCTGACAATATTTTCATATCTTTTGAGAAATATTTTATCTTCTCGATTCTCTACAGATGAAGTAAATGGGATAATAATTGAAGCCACGCAGTGGTACAGGGCTTATTTTTGCAGCTGGGAATTCTTTGCAGAATATTCGGCAAAAAATCTGGTAATTTATAATAATTGGGTCATGTCAATGCTTAGAATCCAAACATTGTCTTTCTTGTATCTCTCATGTGTTTATCTAGGTTCATTGTATATTCATCCATGCTATTCTCTGTAATTGTTGTTTCATTTCACATTCACGGCATTCTCCAAATAAGGGAGTTCTTTCAGAATGATATCCTGCAGTATACTGTAAGTGATCTATTTGTACTTGATGTCCTGTGGTTATGTTTCCCATACACCTGCAAATGTCCTCTCCACCTCTATAAAACCTTTTTTTATAATTCAGACCCCAAAAATTAAAACATTAGCTTTTCTTTTTTATATAATGGATGTACAGTTTACCAGGGAGTACAAATACCTTGGAGTGTACCTGGACAGTAAACTGGACTGGTTCAGGAACGCTGAGGTCCTGTACAAGAAGGTACAGAGCCGGCTGTACTTTTTGAGAAGGCTCCGCTCCTTCAACGTCTGCAGTGAGATGCTGCAGATGTTCTACCAATCGGTGGTAGCCAGTGTAATCTTCTTCGCTGCCGTGTACTGGGGCAGCAGGGCAAAGGCTGCGGACACCAATAAGATCAACAAATTCATCAGGAAGGCTGGCTCTGTCCTGGGGATGGAGTTGGATTCATGGGAGATGGTCTTGGAGGGGAGGATGCTCCTCAAACTGCGGAGCATCTTGGACAATGCAGTTCACCCCCTCCATGACACACTGGTCAACCTGAGGAGTACTTTCAGCAACAGACTGGTTCCACCAAGATGCAGGACAGAACGCCACAGGAGCTCCTGTTGCTATCAAACTGTTGAACCCCTGCCCCTTCTGTCGTGGGGTAGACTGAAGGGCCTATCCCACTTTGGCGACATTTTAGGCAACAGCCTGAAAAGTGGTTGTCGCGTCGTGGTCGGGTCGTGACACGTGGTGACGCATGTAGTGACGTGCAGGTGACGCGCGGTGTCTCCCTGCCACCCAAGGATTTTGGAATGTGCAAAATCTAGGGGCGACATCTGGGTGTCTCATCATGTTGGGCGCCCTGTCACACGCTGACGTATGCTGTCCTACAGGTGACGCCCGGTTAGGGTTAGGGTTGGGATTGGGGACCACAGATGGGCTGTAAAATATTCTTCCTTCAATGCATGGATTTTAAACATTAATATATTAAAATGAATACAATAAAATAGTAAGATTAAACGAGAACTTACCAGTTTGAAGTTTGATCTTGATTTTATGAGGAGTTACGATGAGCGATTACGTGAAGAAGGGCCGTCCGTCTGCGTGCGCGTCTATCTTCAAAGCAGCGGTGTTAAATCACAGATAAAAAGAAGACCTGAGAATAGTAAGATTGTGAAGAAACTAGAACTTCCATATGACCTTGATAGTATGAGGGTGGGAGCGGTGGGCACGTAATCGCTCATCGTAACTCCTCATATCATCAAGATCAAACTTCAAACTGGTAAGTTCTCGTTTAATCTTACTATTTTACTTCGGAGTCACGTGAGTGACTACGTGAAGATTTCAAAGCTCTGTGATTTTACGCCGGTTACGAATCCAGGCGTCACACACTGAATGGATCGACCATGGATGCGTGTAATCATTAAAGCATTCAGACATTACGTAGTTAAGTAAAGACACTGATGCTTTAAATGAAAGAAATGTTAAAAAAAAACTAGTTACCCCTCCCAACCTTGGGGGTAAACTAAGGGACAGAACTTAAAATGGTACGTGCAAACACCCCCAGTCCGGTTATAGGTTTGTTATAAAACCGGTGGACCTTTATTTCATTCGTCCATCCTGCAGCCACTAGGATGTCATCAAGAGGCACGTCCATAGCTCTTGCTGCCGACGTAGATGCAGCCCTGGAGGAGTGAAATTTAACCAAATGTTCACTCTGTTACCGCCATTACCCCCTTTGACCATCTGGAGATGGTTTGAGTTGACACCTTCTGGTGTGTTTTTTTTTAAATTTTTTATTTTTTATGGCTGATGAGGACCGATTGTTCTGAGCCTCTGAGGTTCTCCGTAACTCTCAGACAGTGGTGTTAGTATGTTACCACACACACAACCGTAGGTCCTCTGGATATGCCAAGATCTGGATCTCCATCCCTGGCATTCCTGGCCTGCTATGTTTTATCAGGTTCCTGATTACGAATGTTATGTTGTTCATATTGGTGGTCATGTAGTCCAACCGTAGCTTTTGCAGTGTCTGGACTCTTTGTCAGCATACCACCTTCAAGGTTAGTTATAGGTGGTCCCCACTGTCAAAGTAGGGTTAGCACCACTCTCACATCCCATGTGTCCGTGTACCTTGGCCTTAGGGGTATTAAATTGTAAATTCCCTTCATGAATTTTGTTGTAAAGGGGTGCATTCCTATCGACCCGTGCCCTGCTTCCAGCATCAGATAGGAGGAGAGTGCGCCTCTGGCACTATAGATTGCACTATAACTTTGTTTATAGTTATAGTACAGAGTTGATAGGAACTCCAAGATATCTGTTATCCGAACTGTGTTGTATTTGTTCGGACAGTCCTATGCCTTGAAATGGCCTCCTCAGAATCTGCAGACCAACAAGTTAATACGTTCGTGTAGTGGATGATTACTCCCTGTAACTGGGTTCACTAGGAGGTCCCTGCTCTTGGGTACAGCCATAACTGGCTGGACTATAGTTCCCAAAATTTTTGGGAACCAGGCTTGAGTAGGCCAATCTGGCACTACCAATATGCCTGTGGCTTAGTCTTGCTTGATTTTGGTCAAGCATCGGTTTGTGAGACAAAACCTGCGGAAAGCATACATAAACATTCCTCCCCAATTGAGGGAGAAAGCATCCACTACCTTTGCTCCTGGATCCAGCTTGCAAGACACATATCTGGGTAATTGATGGTTTAGTCTAGATGCAAACAGATCAATATCTGGTATGCCAAATCGTGTAGTTATTTCTTTAAATACTGCCTGATTCAACATCCATTCTGTGTTGTTATTAAACATTCGTGATCCAGCATCTGTCACCGTATTATATCTACCTCGTAGATTTCCCAAATATTCCTCTCGATACACCAGTGCCAAATGAGGTTTGACAATCTGTCGTAAGATACAGATTTTACACCACCCTTGTTAATGGATATGTACCACCGCAGTGGTGTTATCAATCTGAATTTGAACAAGCACCGGTTGCATATTGCTACAGAAAACCTTGAGTCCAAATTGTGCCCCCAACAATTCTGGGTAATTGATTCCATGTGTTGGGGAATTACAGACTCCTGCTCATTCTATCTGCCCCCACAGCTCTAGACTGTGTTGGTGTCTCCCCATCCTTAGCCGCTTGCATAGGTCTGAAGAACCCTCGATGGCTTTCAAGCAAAATTTACCTTGAGCTTTCTCACGTTTGTTATCCACCATAGTTATTCAACAATGGCCTCTGCTGGCAACCCATAGTTTTGCCAATTTGGCCTGCATGGAATCTGAGTGTTCGTTCCTTTGCTCGCTGTAAATTCTGGTAATGCAAAGGCCCGTACTGCTGGAAATGCAGCTACTATTTGCCAATTACACTCGCTGTTTGCCTGATAGATGGCTAGTATTTGACTATCAGGTCATAGCAGGCTTGATTAATATAGTCGTTTGCCCCTAGGCAAAGTCACCAACATATTTACTGTTTTTGATAGTAAATTCTAGGTAATCAATTACCCTTGGGGTCAATTTTGATTTAACTGGATGGATGAGGTAACCAATTCTATCAAACAGGGTTTTGGTTTGCTTTGACTGATGCTTCTGCCAATTCTTGGTGACTCCAAAATGAAATTGTCCAAATATGCCATTACTATGTGGTTCTGAGACCTTTGTAGACCCAGAATTGGTTTCTGTAGTTTAGTCAATAGTCTAGGAGCTGATGTCAACCCATTTGGCAGTTCCATGCCATCCAGTTAAACTTCAAATATCTCCTGTTCTTAGTGAATAGACACCGAATAGTATGCATCTTTGAGGTCGATGCATGCCATGTGACCATTTTATAGGAAGCTCCTATAAAACAGTTGTTAGACCGTAACAAATATTGCTGTTCTGAAAGTCTATACTTGCACATATGAGTTAAACCTGGATGAAGTGACATCCTCCATCTGTCACATGTCCTGAATGGCAATCCGGCCCAAAATACTAGGCCTGCCTCGAAGGCAACTCCAGTCCAAGTTCCAAGTCTGCTTGGAACCTATGTATGTTGTGCAGTAAAAATAATCACATGTTATTATCTGTTTTTTAAAACCAGATCTGAAAATTCATGTTATTGTCATTTTGAACAAAAACACAAGAGTAAAATTACCAACATGTAACTGGTCCACAATCCCTTGTTTCAGTAAACCCAGACCCACCTACCTCCATGGCTACCGGTGGTCTTGTGGTAAGCCCAAAGGCCCCTGATGCGGGTTCTTTTTCTCTCCTTGATTGGGAGTAGGACTGGTAGGGAGTGTGGATTCCATGTTTCTCCTGACCTCTGCTTGGGTCTTGGTCTGAAAACCTTATCATACTGAGCCTGCCTTGTCGGACAATTCTGGCCATAATTCTGAGTCTGCCTTGAAAGACGACTCTGATCATATTTCCGTGCCCAGCTTTCAAGCTACCACCGGATTCAGTGAACCGCTTACCCCCTATGGAGGTGTGGGGTGTGTTGTCGCCTACCGATGAAGTTTTGCTTGTTGTTGGTACCTTGATTGGTCCGGCAGCTTTTGCTTCCTTCTTCTGGTCTTACCTGAAGAAAGGATTCGGCGGCTGATAGCGTTCCCTTGCCGGCATTGTAGCTTGTGGATATTCTGCCAACTGCTGGCTCTTGAGGCCATATGCATGTGCTTCAGTATGTTCATACTTTAAATTCGAGATCAGTTACCTACTGATCACTCACACTCCCCTCCACTGAGAGTGAGATTCGTAGGCAGCCCTGAAAACAGGTGCTGCCGCAGGCCCCTGAGGATACCTGTGCTGACATGGCCCTTCCAGTGGACCTAAATGAGGTTCTAGCTTTGGGTCAGACTGAAACGGACCATGAATGCTCCTCTCCTCAGAGCAGGAGACATTTGTGCAGCCCTGAAACAGGTGCTGCTGCCTGCGGGTTCTCCATAATACCCGGGCTGTCAATTAGCTAGATCTCCATCCAGGGAAGCACCCAGTGGAACCTGGATGATTGCAGAAGTACTTATTTTCTGTTGTTTGTATGGAAGCTTATTATTCCTTTTATGTAAAGCACTTTGGTGTCAATGCGAGTTGACTTGAACAGTGCAATATAAGTAAAACTTACTTACTTCCTTTCTTCTGCTTGTCCCTAGGAAGGTTTCCCCCCCTGTTCTTTTGTACTCTGATTCAGAGTGGTTTCTTCCATATGTACTTCCCCCTCCAATGGGGAAGACATTGGGCTGCCCCATGTGCGAGGCTGCTGGCACGGCCTGCTGTAGGCCGTGCTGATACTGCTCCCTCCTTCGGAGCAGATCATTGTAGGAGCAACTTCTCCATAAGTTGCTCCATGTGGGAGAAGTCGTCCTCAGACGCTCTACGTTGAGGGAGGGTATCCCTCTTCCCCGGACACATCTGAGTCAACGGGTTGTTAGACTTGCGTGTGGTATTACGTCCCGCAGGACCACCATGGAGCTCCTCCTCCCGCACAAAGTCTCCTGCCGATTCTGCTGTCGGCGCTAATGTCGGGAACAAGACCGTCGCCCGCTACTTGGAATGCTGCGGTCTTCGACAGCCGACATCCCCGCGGGCCGTCTCCTCGACATCTGGGCTCTGAAGCTACAAAAAAGCTTCAAGCCCGAAAGAACGCAGGTAAGTACAACTTTCCTTACCTGCCCATCCCGGCGGCTGGGAGGACTCAGTGCCTGCCAGTCCGTCGCGCGTTGCGTTCAGAAGTAATGACGCACACGCAGACGGACGGCCCTTCTTCACGTAGTCACTCACGTGACTCCGAAGTAAAATCAATTGTGCAAATGAAAAGATGTCTGAGTCGATCCGTTTTATTTACAGATGTATTGGTCCACTTCCAGATCTAATCACTGTCTCTAACTTTTCACAGGGATGGATTCAGTGAGTGTAGACTGAACTCCCCTCTCCCCTTCACCCCCATCTTCCCCCCTACCGCCCCCATCCCTCCTTCTCCACTCCCTCCTACCCTTCTTCCATCCCCTCTCCCCCCCTTCTTCCCTTCCCCCCCGCTCCATTCTTCTCCACTGCCCCCCTGCCCTCACGTCCCCTTCTCCCATTCTCCAACCCCCCCCCCCCCTCCACTTTCCCCGATGCCCCCCCATTTGCGGACCCAGCCTGTGACAGCTAGATCCCACTAATAGTACTGCACAAAGGCCACATCATCTGTTTTAGTAACATTGACTATGGGATAAAAGCAGACTTTGGGAACAACACCGTCGCCGAAAAAAATCGCAAAGTGCGACAGGCCCTTCCCTCTCCTCCACCCCCCCCCCCCCCCCCAATATTTGCACACCTCCAATCCCTGTGCATCTTGGTCAGCATGGATGAATGGGGTTGTAGGGTCTGTTTCCATGCTGTGACTAAGGTAATAGCAGCATCCTATTATATAAACCAATAATGAAATAAAATACCAGTAACGATTAAATATTTGCTTAGTTATGTCCTTTACAAGTATAACATTTGGGGCTGGAAATTTGCCGAATGTGAGGCGGTCTGCGAGGGTTTATGTTTACGTCATGGTTGCTCAAACAGAAGGTTATGGATTTGGAATTATTTTGAAATTGTAAGGGAAGAAAAGAAGGATTTGCCAGGAAAATTGCATGCAAACCTCCAAAAGCAATTGAAGATCCTTCCTGCATGTGTTCTGTACTCAGATAGCTGGTGTATTATCGCAAAGGAAACTTGATACTGACAGGGTGAATGGGTTAAGCAGCTCCCCCAGGGACCAAACAAAATAACATTGCGTATGTGTGTTTAATGGTTTATTGCCAAAATGTTAAATGTTAGAATATCCAGATGTCATGACGTCTTTTCCTGTAAAATCTGTCACAATATACAGTAACTTGATGGCATCTGAATTTTTGACAGTGATTACATGCATAATTCTACCTAAACCATAGAATAAATTAAAATTATTTGATTTAATTCCTTATATGAACAGGAATAACATGTATCATTCAGTCATATCGCGTGTATTCAACTTGAATCACGTTCCATTTATTGCAGATAATTTAGAGCATTTATTGCATATTTAATGAGAGGATAAACACAGCCAAATGCGAAAGCTGTGAAGTCCAGCCAAACCTCTTTTTGCAGTAAAATCAAGACATTAATGCAAAAACAGAATGAGAAAACAAGTTCATGATAATGCAAGAGGTGATACGCATTGTACTCTTGTCGAGGTAGGATTAGGGTAGTGCAAGTCGGATCAAGAACCTGATGGTTGTAGGAGGTATGTGTAGGAAAGAATTTACACCGGAGATAGACACAAAATGCTGGAGTAACTCAGTGGGACAGGCAGCACCTCTGGATAGAAATAATGGGTGATATTTTGGGTCGACCCCTTTCCAGAAACTGAAGAAGGGTCTTGACCCAAAACGTCACCCATTTCTTCTATCCAGAGATGCTGCCTGTCCCACTGAGGTACTCCAGCATTTTGTGTCTATCTTTGGTTGTAGGAGGCAATTGCTCCTGAACCTAGTGGTGTGTGACTTCAGGTTTTAGTACATCCTTTCCAATGGTGGCAGTGAGAAGGAGCATGGCTTGGATAATGGGAATTCTTGATGATTGATGCCACCTTCTTGAGGCAGTTCCTTATGTAGATGTTATTGATGGTGAGGAGGACAAAAACTGCTGGTGTAACTCAGCAGGTGAGGCAGCATCTCTGGAGAACATGGCTAGGTGACGTTTTGGGTTGAGACTCTTCTTCACACTGATTCTGTGCACGTGACAAACTGGGCTATGCCCACCACTTTCTGCAGGCTCTTGCATTGTTGTCCTGCCACAGCTGTTGAGTGTCCGTCTGTGACTCCAGCTTAGTCCAGAATTGTATTCTTGTGATCGTGATGGCCACCTGGATTTCTTGTGTGATTCTTTACTTTTAGTGCACACATTTTTTTATCTTTTCACTGTTTGTAGAATTCATGTGTAATCTATTTATAATTTATGTATCTCTGTATTGTCTGCAGCTATGTGCACATGATGCTGCTGCAAACAAGATTGGTACTTGAACCTAATCATACGTCTGCTTATGACAATAAACAACGTGACATGAAATAGCTGGAGATCTAGGGAACTGCTTTAGGGCTCCATTGGTTTAGTTTGTACCATACAGAATTCATTCTGAAGCATTAACTCTGCTTCTCTTTCCATTGAAATGGCCTGACTCATTGACTGTTATCAATATTCTGTATTCCTTTACTGTATGCTGGAAGATTACAAAATCATTAAGTTATGAAAGGATAATAAAATTAAATACATCATCCTATCGCTTCAAGTGGATAACCTTCCTTGTCAAGAGAACCTATTTTAAATCTATGCATATGCTGAGGTTAGTTTTGACCTTTAATTTAAGTGAATGGAAATTCATGTACAATTCATTTGAATTTCTGATTTGTGCACTTAGGGATGTAGAATAAAAATAACAATCCACTACTTATATAATAGGGTTATATAAGTAATGAGATGGCTTCCAGAAATTTGTAAAGGTCACAGTGTCCTCAGCACTCCGATTCTGGGTGGCTGCTACTGTCAAAATACTTTTTGGTCAAAGAACACTCATTTGTTGTTATTTGTTAATACCTGCAGATAAATATTTGACAGTGAGAGTGCTGTGTACAATGTATAGTCAGATAGGAACATCTCATTGGTAAAATATACGTGGATTAATTGGCTTGGATAAGTGTCAGTTATATATGGGATGGGGGCAAGCCAGTGTAGTGTTGTAGGTAGCGTTCTGACAATCCAAAGTAATGGCATGTTCCCAGGTCCAGTTGAATTTAATGGCAGGACTAGTCATCTACTGCTGTCTATTTTGTTTTCCACACTGTAACCAGCAATTTGTGAGTGTACAGCAATCATGGTAGAGGTGAGTATGCTTGATCAGTGACTGCAATGGCTGGGTGGTTAGAGAAATCTGTAACCAAAAAAGGAGAACAGCTAAAGGCACTCAGCAGATCAGGCAGCATCTGTGGAAGGAATTGAATGGTTAACGTTTCAGGTCAACAACATTAATCTAGATAAATATTGACTGCCGATTTCCCTACACAGATCTGCTGCATTCCTCCAGCACTTTGTGTCCTTTTGGTGGTTGAAGACGAGCTCGCTGGGGATGGGTCGGCAGTTCTATCCGCTAACACCTGTCATAAAGGCGTTGTTAAAACAAGGGTTAACTGCATTGTCTTTGCTAAGCAATTAGGAGAGAAGATTGATTGTCAATTGGCAGTGTCCTATGTCCTATTCGGGTACAATTTAACGCTTTCCTAAAAGCGTTAAGGGCCTGTCCCACTTACGTGTCCTTGGCACGCAAATTACGCGACCTCGTCATCGCGTTGAGGCGCACGGGCATCATATGGCCGCGCGGGGCCGGTCCCACTGAGAAGCGTGGAGGGGTATGTAGTTGTGCGCGACATCGCGCGGGGCTCCGAAATTTTTGTAGCGAACGCAATGGGTGACGTTTCGGGTCAAGACCCTTCTTTCAGACTGAAGAAGGGTCTCGACACGAAATATCATCCATTCCTTCTCTCCGGAGGTGCTGCTGGTCCGGCTGAGTTACTCCGGCATTTTGTGCCCATCTTTAAATGACATCACGCGCTCCAGACGGCTGTGCGGTCGAATGAAGTCGCGCACGACATTCGCTGGACCATCGCGGCTCAACGCGACCATGAGGTTGCCAAGGACACGTAAGTGGGACGGGCTTAACAGACTGCTGATGCAGGAAAAAAGGAGAGCAGCTGGAGGAGTTGAGCAGATCATGCAGCATCTGTGGAGGGAAATGGGCTGCTGATGTTGATTTAGATGAATGTTCTTGATCTGAAACATTGACTGTCTGATTCCTTCTACAAATGCTGTCTGACCTGTTGAGTTTCTCTGGCTGTTCTACTTTTTTGCTAAGAGATTTCCATGATGACATGGTGGTCTCCCTGGCTAAGCCTCACAACTCCAGCAACCCGGATTCAATCTTGAATCTCCATTGTTGTCTATATGAAGACTATATGTTCTCCCTGTGACCATATGGGTTTACCTTGTGTACTCCAGTTTTCTTCCACATCCCAAAGTTATGGGTGAAGAATGGTCTCGACCAGAAACGTCACCTATTCTTTTCTCCAGAGATGCTGCCTGACCCGCTAAGTTACTCTAGCTTTTTGTGTCTACCTTTGGTTTAAACCAGCATCTTCAGTTCCTTCCTACACAGGTGAGTAGCCAACTTGGCCACAGTGAATTGTCCCTAGTGTGTTGGTGGGTGCTACAAACTGGAGGTGAAGATGGGAATAGAGGGAGATAAACGATAAAGGGAAATTTTTCAGGGAAATAGGGTAGCTCTGCATAAACGTGACAGGTTGAAATGGCAGACTATGTCATCTTACAGCAGCAGATAAAAAACAGGTGGTTTCATGTTGGGGCCCTCAGTTCATCTGCAACATAACTCATTTGTGGTTTACCTTACCGTTACAGATTAATTTTCCTGCTTTTTTTTTAGAAAGGATGACTGGAAGAGAAAAATACCTCCACTGAATTAATATGAAGATCAGATAGAGTAGTGGACTTTTATCATCAAGCATTGGCATTGCCTTGGACTCATCAGGAGGGAAAATTTAGCAAGGAGAACTCCATAACTTTTTAGCAGAACAGTTAGGCATGGTTCATCACTAATTTATGAACCTCCAGTCCCAAACCTTTTCCCCAAATTTCACCCACATCATTCTTCACACGTAGTGCTAACCACAAAAGTGTGATTGAAACATTTTACTGAAAGCTTTCAAGACACAAGCGTAAACCGCTACCAAACTCAATAGTGCAGTGATGTGCAAGAAAGCATGGAATGAGGTTAATGTCTGGAATAAACGTGTGATTCTCAGCGCAGCAGTGAAGCTGCTGGGTTTCGATGTGCTATGAAACAAGTGGAAGGTTTTTAATCAGCCTCCAAATGGGACTTGGCCGACACAGCCATTTAATTCCCTAATATTGTACAGAGGATTTTTGTTTATGGAATTGATTGGAATTGCCATTCATTATCTATCACAACTTATCCCTGAACTGAAGAGGCAGCAAAGTCAACATATCAATGGGACTAGAGGTGGCAGATTTTGCTTCCTTGAAAGATGTCGGTGAACAAGATTTTTTTTTTACAATATTCCTGTTGCTTCAAGGGTACTGAGACTAGCCTTTTAACTTCAGATTGATGTAATTGAATTTCAGTTTCCCAGCTGCTGAGGTGGGAATTGGATGCCCATTTGTGGCTCATTGGTCCAGGACTCTGGCTGCTCACACAGTCATTTATCACTACCGTATCCCATTGCTTTGTTGGATGTGACTGCTGCTAACCAACATGCCGCACACCACATGAGTCACGCTGTCCTCTTTACAGATTTGCTAGTGACTTTACTGCGATACATTTACTGAGATACTGACTTTACATTAGAGATTGTGGAGGCATAAGTGGCAATCTTTCAAGATTCACTAGTTAGCAATGGTTCCAGAGGACAGGAAAATCATGAATGTAACTCCGCTGTTTAAGGGAATAAGGCAAAATAAAGGAAATTATAGACTTCTTAGTTTGACTTCGGTACTTGTGAACATTTTAGAGTCAGTTGTTAAGGGTGAAGTTTCAGGGTATTTGGAAGCATGTAATAAAAACATCTAAAGTCAGCATAGTTTTGTTAAGGGGAGATCGTGTTGTTCGAGTTTGAGGTGGTAACAAGCAGGATAGACAAAGGATTGGGTGACATTTTGGGTCGAGGCCCTTCTCAGTCTGAAGATGGGTCTCAACCCAAAACATCACCCATTCCTTCTGTCCAGTGATTATGCCTGTCCCGCTGAGTTACTCCAGCATTTTGTGTCTATCTTCGGTGTAAACCAACATCTGCTGTTCCCTCCTGCACAAAGGATGATATTTAGTTGGATTATTCAGAAGGCCTTTGATATTGTAAGACTATTAAACAAGATGGAAGCTCATGGTATTAGAGGCAAGAAACTGGCATGGATGAAAGATTGGCTGTCCGGCCAAAGGCAAAGAGTGCTAATAAAGGGGGCCTTTTCTGGTTGACTGTCGGTGACCAACAGTGTTCCGCAAGGGTCAATGCTATTGATCTGGATGAAGGAATTATCCAAGTGGCCAAGTTTGCGGATGATACAAAGATAGCTGGAGGGACAGGTAGTGTTGAGGAAGCAGGGCTTCTACAGAAGGACTTGGACAGGTTGGAAGAATGGGCAAAGAAGTGGGAAATGGAATACAGCATAGCAAAGTGTACCGTCAGTCATGCACTTTAATAAAAGGAATAAACACAAACTTTTTTTCTAAATGGGGAAAGGATTCAGAAATAGGAGGTGAAAATTGAATTGGAAGTGTTGATGCACGATTCCCAAAAGGTTAATTTGCAGGTTGAGTCAGTAGTAAGGAAAGTAAATGCAATATTAGCATTTATTTTGAGAGGACTAGAATATAAAAGCAAGGATACAATGCTGAGGCTTTATAAGGCTCTGGTGAGGCAACATTTGGAATATTGTAATCTGTTTTGGGCCCCAAATCTGAGGACGTGCTGGCTTTGGAGAGGTGCCAGGGGATATTTACGAGAATGATCCCGGGGATAATTGGGTTAACGTATGAAGAGTGTTTGATGGCTCTGGGCCTGTACTGGCTGGAGTTTAGAAGGATGAGCGGAAAATCTCATAGATACCTACCAAATAATGAAAGGCTTGGATAGAGTGCATATGGAGAGGATACTTTCAGTAGTTGGAGAGTCTAGGACTAGAGGGCACAGATTTAGAATAAAAGTATGTACATTTAGAATGGAGATGAACAGGAATTTCTTTAGCCAGAGGGTGGTGAATCTGTAGAATTCAATGCCACAGATGGCTGTGGTGGCCATGTTATCGGACATTTTTAAAGCAGAGATTGATAGGTTCTTGATTAGTAAGGGCATCAAATGTTATGGGGAGAAGGCAGGACAATAGCGTTGAGGGGGATATATAAAGATTGTCATGATCGAATGGCAGAGCAGACTTGATGGGTCTAATGGCCTAATTCTGCTCCTGTATCATATGGTCTATAAGCTTGCTCACCTCAAGAGCATTGAGCTGATTAACTAAACACAACTGGCATTATAGCAGGTGCCCTGCAGCCATATGAGAGACAAATATTAATGGTTGCAAATGATGCAATATGAAGGGATGCAGGCTGAAAGTTGCTTTAGCATCACAAAAAGAGACATTAAATGTGCTCTATGCAGTGGCCTGCACGTGGGTTTTGTGAGCAATGGAAGTCCTTTGACAGTAATAATCATGTAAATCATGTTCTATTGCACCCAGTGCCTCAGGCCTGACTAGATTGCACCACTGTCATTTTATTTGAGGAGCACTTACCTGCAGTCTGTTTCCAGTGCCAGATTCCATGAGCAGGGACCTCCTAAGGTAGCACCCCCTAAGTTATACTAGAGCCGACCTCAGGTGTGTTGTGAAATAAGGCTCTGGCCTGAGCAGCCCACACGACTTTCAGGATACAGAATGAGAATGGAACATATGAAAAGGGGTTCAGACATTTGTTCTACACTTCAGTCACCACTGCATTGCATTTCCAGGAGGGAAATCATTGATTTTGTAAATCACTTGGTAAGTGCCTGATTGAAGGTAGACATAAAATGCAGGAGTAACTCAGCGGGACAGGCAGCATCTCTGGAGAGAAGGAATGGGTGATGTTTCGGGTCAAGACCCTTCTTCAGAGATTGCATTCCTTCTCTCCAGAGATGCTGCCTGTCCTGCTGAGTTACTCCAGCATTTTGTGTCTACCTTCGATTTCAACCAGCATCTGCAGTTCTTTCTTACACAAGTGCCTGATATTCAGTGATCAGTATTCTAATGAAATTCCTTTCATGCCGTGCACAGAAACATGCTTTGCACTATAGTTGTTGAAGTGTTCAGAATGAAAACACCCTTTGAATAAACCTGTCATGATTTGAAGAGTGAAGGAAGTTTGTGTTATGAGAATTAGAATGACAGAGACAAAGCTTCGGGAGGTCTTGAAACACCAGGCTTAGGGTAAAAAGAAGAGCCATCGGTAACAACTCTGATTTTTAGTAACTTAAGTGGAGAGTGGACAGCTGTGGACAAAATTTAGGTGTGCGATCATGACCTTGTCCTGTTATTGATCTGAATAGTGGTAATGGGAAAGATTATGTTCTCAACACACTTGGCTTGTTTTCTGTGTAAGAAGGAACTGCAGATGCTGGTTTAAACTGAAGATAAGCCCCCTTTCCCTCTCACCTCTCCTCCTTCCCCCTCCCTCTCCCTCCACCTCTCTCTCCCTCCCCATCTCTCTCTCTCCCCTCCTTCCCCTTTCTCTCTCTCTCTTTCCCCCTCCCCTACCTCCTCTGTCTCATCCCCACTTTCTCCCCTCACATTCCCCCCCCCCTCTCTCTCCCTCCCTCCCCCTCTCCCTCCTTCCCATGCAGCGAGGCTCTGACTCCATGCCGCAGACACCGCAGCACCCCCCCCCCCCCCCGGCCTGGAGAAACGGGCACTCCCGCAATGCAATATTCCACTATTTACCTGGAGTAGTCACCTAGGCATCGAGGTGATTGTGTGGAGTGCAAATGGAGATCTGAACCCGCCCGGGCCCACTGCGCATGCGCGGCGATTCAGCGTAATTTTGCGTCGCTACTGCATCACCGGCATCCCCCAACTGCGCAGGCGCGGATGGTGGCAATTCTTTTTCCCCAAAACTTCCAGCGGGCCGGAATCAGAATTTCGGGTAATTTCTGTCAAAGTGGAAACGTTGATAGCTCTCCAATTTTTTTTTTCCTCTGGATGTTTTTTACTCTTGGAAAAAAACACCTTGGCCGCAGGCCCCCTAGATTTTGAGGCCCTAGGCTTCACCCTATGAAGCTTATATGTAAATTCAGCCCTGCCAAGGCCCCCCTAGATCTAGAGGCCCTATGCTTAAGCTTGTGAAGCGTATACGCAAATCCGGCCCTGGGAACAGCCAGCATCTCTGGAGAGATGGAATGCAATGTCTGAAGAAGAGTCTTGACCCGAAACGTCACCCATTCCTTCTCTCCAGAGATTCAGCCTGACCCTCTGAGTTACTCCAGCTATTTGTGTCTATCTTTCACTTGTTTTTTGATCATGTGTAATGGCAGAGGCAAGAAATGCGTGAAAGAAATGTACACAGATTGCTTCAGCATACTATGGTAACTCTTTTACCATGCTAATTTCTTTCATGTGACATTTATTTTACTCTATGTTCCAGGCTTATAAGACACGTATCTTCAGACCAGTGTTTTTTTTATAAAACAAACAAAGCTTCAGAGTCTTTTGCTGGAAAGAAGAAAAAAAGACCTCAAGGGATTTCTGTACATACTGATCTCAAAGAATATGGGAATATTCAAAAGATGAGAGTTTGACTATTTAACATAAATCGCTGAACGGAATGCTTTGCTGGACCACTGCAAAGTGAAGATTCTTAATCTATCATGTGGATGCTTGTATGTACTTTATCCAGTCAAGCCACATTGTTACAATTTTGTGGAAACTATGAATGCCATGGTTACCAGGATCCAGCATTTTGTGTCTATCTTACGTGATAGATGGGTATAGGTGAGGGGTGTTTCAATGGCAAACAGGTGGAGTTAGTGACAAAGGCTAGAGGTATAAATGAGACAAAAGAGTGGTCAGATCTGGAGAGAAGAGGAGAAGTAAAATGTAAAGCCGGAGGAAGGGATATGGGTGAAAAGGAGGCGGGGAAGAAGGGGGATAAAAGGAAAATAGCTGACTAGGGGTTTAAGAAGGAACTGCAGATGCTGGAAAATTGAAGGTAGACAAAAATGCTGGAGAAACTCAGCGGGTGAGGCAGCATCCTTGGAGCGAAGGAAATAAGCAACGTTTCCAGTCGAAACCCTTTTTCAGACTAGGGAATGGGAGATGAACATATGGAGGATAGAAAATGATCTGGGAGCATGAGAGTGAGAGATGGGGGGATACATGGGTGTGTAACTGCATGGATATGGATAGGAAATAGAGGGGACGTATCACTTGAAATTGAAGAATTCAGTGTTCATACTATTGGGTTGTAAGCTATGAGAATATGAGATGCTGGTCATCACATTTGCATGTGGCTTCACTCTGGCATTAGTTCCTTATGATTACACTTTCCCACATGTTCCTCCACTGATGCATGGGAACGTGACCATCTCAACCCTGAGGACCAATACCATCATTGTTTCCTTTTTCACTGAATGGGAAATGTACTCATAGAGGAATTTCTGGAAATTATAAGAAAATTGGGTGACTTTGTCCTGAGAGCAGATGTATCAGAGAAGCATGGTGGGAAAATAGGCCAAAATAGTGAAGTTAACTCATAGATCACATTAGGAGAAGAATACATTGATTTAGGAAGTGTTTAGATTACAAGACAATGCTAGCTGGGGTTAAGATAAACATAGGAGGCTGTAAACCATGCTGAGGGTAGTAAACCTAATCATGAGATGTCACTTTTTGATACCCATTTGTCAGACAAGCAGAATAATGGTTTTCTAAATAACAGGGAACAGAAGGTTAAAGATAACTGTGGAAAAAACAAGCATGAAAGATTACAAATACATCACTGATGAATTATTTCAAAAATGTAAAATCCACATGTGACCATTATGTTGGAGAATATAAAAAGGTTGTAATTGTTGCGAATCAGTGAAGCACTTTGGGTTCTCACAAAGTGTTTCACTGTATATACTGTTATTCCTTGAATAAACCGACTTGATTGAGAAATTCACCACCACTCTATAAGATTTTCCTAATATGCTGTCCCAATCTGAGCTGTAATTAAGAAGCAACTGGGCCCCATGTGAAAGCTAGATTCAGAATACAGGCCAGACGTACAACTCCCTGCAACATGTACCGAGTAGGAAGTTTACTGAACATGCTTCAGATAAATCTCTTTCTCTGAATGTTCCCATCCATATTATGTAACTGTACCAGACACTGCTGTTGATTGTGGAACTCGCAGTTGTTGTGTCTGTTGGCAGCCCAGTGTTGTTACCTAATATGGCAATATAACAGTTTCAGAGCCACCACCGAGACATCCAATTGAAGATCTCTCATTAATATTTGATGGCTTTTATGCTGTTCTGTAATTTCCCTGCAAATATGACCTTCTCTATTCTTTGCAGAGGTTGGCAGCTTTTAAAATGCAATGAGTATTGTACTACTGCATTTATTTGAACTCTAATTATAATAGACTGAGTTACTGTCTGCTCAAAAATACTCTCACATTGTTCTGCTCTGCAATATTCTCAACTGTTACCAAAAACCCATCTCCTTTCTCTCATTGCCTGTCTTCCCTAATATCCTGATATCCAGGAATATTTAACAACCAACCCCGCCCTCTTTATTGCCACAACATCAAAGTCTAACTTGTCTAATTGCATCTGCAATTCTTCATTTTGTTTAATTCTCTGTGCATTTATGTGCATTAACTGTTAACTTTCCTTAGACCACCCTGTGCTCTCTCAAGGCTGTTCCTATCTAAAATGATCAAAGGTTCAATGATTCATGGTAATGTGACATTATTTTTTTTACATACAATTCAGTAAAAATCTTACATAGGCACACAATCATACGTAGGAACAGCAGTGTAAGAATTATAGATTACACTGAGGCAGTGCACAAGATTCGCCACATTTCCAGCACCTTGTACCTTTTAAGTTCAAAGTTGTTAAAACATGTAAAGTTTTAACTTGGTTATAAAGGCCCGTGGTCCTGCCGGCAGCACTGAGTTGGATTGCAGGGATCGGCCTTGCCAAGAGATGTTGTTGATGTCCTCTACGGCTGCTCTACATCGCTGTAGGCCGCATTCGATCCATGCACCTGGCCTCTTGAAGTGGCACCTGATTTAATGGAGCCCCAGACTGTTGCAAGGCCTCCAGCAGCCCGCTTCACCAACACACCGATCGGTATAAGGAGCAATCGAACCCAAGGCCTCCTCTCAGCTTCTGTGCCCCAGGGCAACTCCCGGCAGCTGACCCTGGAACCCCCAGAGTGCCTGCAAGGGTGCGGGAGGCAAGTACCCTGTCTGCTCATCGTTCCTCTTCTCTCTCCATCACCATCTTGCTTGCTCTACTGCTATCTTTCTCTACCAATCCTACAAACATCCAAGGAAGTCCAAGGAGAAAGAAACTATGGATTGCTGTTGATTGCGAGTTGACTATTTTTTTTATAAAGGACATCTTGTTGGTAGCTCTGAATCTAATGATGTGCAATTTTAAGTAATAGCACCGGACTGCTGTCAAAAACTACAAATGGGACACCCACAATTAACAGCAGTATCTGGTACAACAATGTATTAAATGTCATTGCACATGGTACACTCAGTTTTCAAACATAATATTCTTTTAGCAGTTTTTTAAAAATTTGAATATGAGGACATAAATTAGATTAGATTAGATTATTTAATGACCACACAGTCAAGCTGGTGGAATTCAGGTTCAGTACAGGATGTTACAAGGTAGGCTGATTCCCGTCAAACATAACATAAAACACAACATCATACAATATACAGTTCATGCATGGGGAGGATATGTGCTGTTATCATAGTGTGTTCAGAATTCGGATTGCGTGTGGGTAAAAACTGTTTTTAAATCGAGATGTCTTGGCGGACAGTGAGCTGTAGCGCCTTCCTGATGGCAGCAGATGGAAGATGTGGAGTGCTGGGTGGGAGGGATCAGAGATGATTTTCTTCACCCTTGATACAGACCGTTTGTGATGGAGTGATTCTATTGATGGAAGGGGAGTGCTGATGATTTTGGATGCTTTATTAACTATGCGTTGTAATTTATTACGGGAGTGAGTGTGTAAACTGCTGGGGTTTGGGGCTGACTTTCTATGTCTGATTTGCATTTAACAATGCAATGGCAATTGAGTGGTTGAAAGCTTCATCGAGATTTCTAAACCAAAGTTTTCCTATCACTGGCCTGCAGTCCACAGCCCAGCTAACATTATTATATACAATTATACAATTTATTTATAGTCATTTGAACCTCAAAAGAAGTTCAAACAAAATTTGGATTCTGCAGTCATACAACAAGAAAAGAACCAAGACACACAACCAACACAATTTACACAAACATCCATCACAGTGAACCTCCTTCTCACTGTGATGGAAGGCAAAGTCTTGTCTCTCCCGGTGTTCCACTCTTCTCCCTACATACTCCATGAACTTTGTAATTGTGTGAAAAAATATACAAACATATGGTGTGAACTACAACTCTCCCATTCCCCAGCCCCAACCCCAACCCTCATCCACAGCAACTTTCCAGGACTACCTCACCAATTCTCCCAGGCCTACCCTGCCAGCAGCTCAATGCAGGAGTGAATTATTTAACTTTACATAGAAAACATAGAAAAATAGGTGCAAGAGTAGGAGATATGGCCTTCGAGCCAGCAGCGGCATTCAATATGGTCATGACTGATCATCTAAAATCAGTACCCCGTTCCTCCTTTTTCCCCATATCCCTTGATTCCGTTAGCCCCAAGAGCTCTCTCTTAACCCTCTCTTAAAAACATAACCTTCAAGCTGTAACTGAATTGCTGAGAACTGTTAAGGCTTTACAATACTTCACATGGACAGATGAAAAGGGCTAATTGTACTCATTTGGAACAAATATCAAAATACATTATTATGAAACAACCCTACCTTTCCAAACAAGAGCTAAAATACTCTCTCTGCACTTCAAGTGTTACTTTCTTTGGTGAACATTTCAACAGCACACAGAGTGTTTGTTCAATTAATAATTAAGATGGGGATTTGAATCTCTGATCCATATCATTATTCACACAGGCAGAAAGACTTATGTTTAATGAAAGCAACTTAATAGGACGAATACTACAATTTTAGACAAACAAGCCTATAATCTTCCAGCACACATGCTTCACACTGTGCCTGAAGTGGACAGTTAAATTAGAACTAGATCCCTTATGAAATCAGTTGCACATTCTGAAGTATAATTATATTTAATGCATTCAAATCCCACACAGTTGCATAAGCTTATTCTTAAATTAGTCTAAAGCCCTTGTCCCACTTTCACAACCTAAATCGCGACCTCTGACGATCTTAAACGACCTAAAAAAAAGGTTGCAGTAACCTACGACCTTCTACGACCTTCCACGACTATGTCTACGACCTCCTACGACTATGTCTACGACCTCCTACGAATATGTTGAAGACCTCCCACGACTATGTTGAAGACCTCCCACGACTATGAAGATGACCTCCTTCGACCTCCTTCAACTATGTTGAGGACTGGCTTCGACCATGTCCATTTTACTGCTGTTTGCAGTAGCCCTTTTGCTTCAGCAGCCTTTTAAGAAAGACAGAAGGGGAAGAGCAAGGGTGAAGAGGAAGCACAAGAAGAGGTCTCAATGGGTGAATGGAGATGATGTGATGGACTGTCCCAGTACACCAGATGACTGGAAGAGAGTGGCGCTGGGCTTTGACAAAAAATGGAACTTTAAGCACACATGTGGGGCAGTGGATGGCAAGCATGCCATTCTTGTCCCTGTCCCTGAAACCCTCATTTTCCTTTTCGTACAGGATGGCATTCTGCTGGAACCATTCCTCAAGGTCCCCCTCCTGCTGCCTGGTGAAGGTGTAGGGCATAACCTTCCTCCAGCCCTCCCTCACCACCAATGGGGCATCTGCCTCTGATGCTGTGTCAGACACAGGAAAAAGGGCTGCTTTGCTGCCTTCAAATGAGGTGGTGGGAACATATACTATCACCCTGGTCTCCTCCTCCAGGGGTCTCTCATGCAGGGCTACCTCCTCCTGCACAATCACCTCCTGTGGCATCACCTCCTGCACTATCACCTCCTGTAGCATCACCACCTGCCACTCCTCCTCCTGCACAATCACCTCCTGTGGCATCACCTCCTGCCACTCCTCCTCCTGCCACTCCTCCTCCTGCCACTCCTCCTCCTGCCACTCCTCCTCCTGCACAATCACCACCTGCCACTCCTCCTCCTGGTTGGGCAACATCTGTATGGCAGGTTTTTTTAGGGATGTGCCCTCCCCCTGCGCTGCTGCCTTTTTGGTGCCATCTCTAAAACACGTCTCCTCTCCAAAAAAAAGCTCTCCAGCTATGAATGAACATACATTGGAGTGACAGAGGCACTCTGCTGTTTAAATAATCTTTTTTTTCTACTGACCTTTTTTTCACCCTGGAGCTATTACATTTGACTGCCTCCGACCACCTATGACTACCTACGACTAGCATTACGACCTACTATGACCTACCTACGAACTACCTACAACCTACCTACGAGTAAAAAGTATCGATTTTGTTCCATGCCGACCTTTTTTTTACTCGTGGACATTTTTTAACAGGCTAGAAAAAACCCTGCGACCTTCTTTATGCCACAAGATCCTGCGACTAGCATCACGACCTGCTACGACTTACCTATGACCTCCTACAACCTTGTGGCAACCATGCTGCGAGTATGAGTCAA